>NW_007113343.1:68970-122166 GCF_000164805.1 Carlito syrichta | reverse complement strand
GGGGGCCGCCCCCAGCCCCCGCAGCCTCGCCTGCTGGGCTCCGGCGATCCTTCTGCCTCAGCCTTCCAAGTAGCTGGAACTACAGGCGTCCGCTACCACACCCGGCTCATTTTGATTTATTGTAGAGATGAGGTCTCGCCAAGTTGCCCAGGCGGGTCTCAAACCCGCGGGCTCAGGCAATTCACTCACCTCAGCCTCCCAAAGGCGTGGGATTACAGGCTGAGCCACCGAGCCCGGCTGTGCTGTGAGTTTTAAGTCAGCCCAATTTTGCTGGCACTGACCAAGCATGATGTAAAATACAAGGCTGGGGTGGGTGAGGGAATTTGGTATCAGTATTCTCCTCCAAATCTATAACATAATCTACAGCCATCTCTTCTTACCTACCTACCATGTGATCTAGATGGTTTGAATGGACACCAGCTAGATGCACTACCTCAGCCACTCAGTCACCACACTCTTAGTGGCACAAACTGAATATTCTGTATGCAAAGCTCAGAATGAGGACCTGGATGAGACAAATGAAAACTTTACCTCTGTCCCCTGGGAGCTCACCCCCCAAAAAGAGCCAGTGAACTCACAATCTTAGAACTAGAAAGGCCTCAGAAGTTGCCAAGTGCCATCACCTTCCTAACCCAGGACTTTCAGCCTTTTAAAAACATTTCCAAGGATGGAGAGTTCACAGTCTCAGAGAATGGTTTCCCAAGGGAGACCTGCTAAGCATGAGAAAGGTGTTTTCTGCTTGCAGCTGAAAATTTTCTTCCACACAGAGGATACAACACCAATCCCAAAAGCAAGGAGGGGGCCAGTACCTGAGCTCCAGATATGTGAGATGATTCGAGTGTTCCAAGACAGGCATTCATAGAAAAGTACTCGGTGATTGCTTCCTTACAGTGGTGACCATTATTCACTTAAGTTGAGACCTTCTACTGATGTCTTCTGAATCCAAAATCTCTCCCCAGAGAGGAGGACTTTCACTTCTGGAGAGATAGAATACACATACTTTCCTCCATTTCTCCTGTCACTTATAACTACAAACCTTTGACATTATATTTAAAAACAAACCAAAGAAGAATCTGGCAGACAGAGAGAAGTAGGTAGATCAGTAGAGACCTTGGAACCAAAGCATTACGTGGTGATGAGTTCTCTGGAATTTTTTCATTTCCAGACGTGGGGTTAAAAAAGCCAGCAACATGAAAATGCCAAGAGGTGCAGGCAAAGGAAACCCCCAAAAAAACTTAGTCTTTCTAGCCAAAGGATCAGAAAAGGAGCAGCTTAGTGAAACAGAAATGTTAGATAATAACCTTTCTACTCCAGGCAAATACCACATAAAAATTGTGACCCCCATCCCCACCCATGCCAGCAAAAGCTTAGTGGGAAGCCTAGACTTCACTTTTGGGGGGCTAAAACAAGGCACTCGTATTAGTCAGGGTTCCCCAGAGAAACAAAACCAATAGGATAAAGATATATATTTATTCTGGAAATTGACTCACATCATTATGGATGCTAAGAAGTCCTACAGTCTACCATCTGTAAGCTGCAGGACCAGGAAAGCTGGTGGTATAATTTAATTAATGTCCAAAGACCTGAGAACCAGGAGCTCTGTCGTCCAAGGGCAGAAGAGGAATGTCCTAGCTCAATAAGAAAGTGAAAGAATAGTCCTTCCTCTGCTTTTTTGCTCTGTTCAGGCCCTAATGGACTGGATGATTACTGCTCACATTGGTGAGGACAGATCTTCTCTACTCAGTCTACCAATTCAAATGCCAATCTTTTCTAGAAAGACCCACAACACACTCAAAATCAATACTTTACCAGTTATCTGGGCATCCCTTAGTCCAGTTAAGTTGACACATAAAGTTAACCATTACAGCACCCTAAAATAAAAGCACAATGGTGTCAAAGACAGCAAGCAGAAAGCTGGGACTTAATTTTCCATCGGACGGTAATGAGGCCAACTACCCTTCCCTCCTGCGGTGTCAGAGGAGGCCACCAGGGGATTCTGGACCTACACATCCACCTAGTAGCAATGAGGCATCCTTCCATTACTCACTGTTGTGGTGTCAGAGGAGGCCTCATGGAGAATCAAGACTCATCATTGGCCAGCAGTAACAAGGCCGCTCCCTAGGGTGCCAACAGAGCTGGGTGGGATACCTGTATCTCCAGTTTCACTTGGCAGTAATAGGCAACTGTCCCCTCCCCTGGCCAGAACTGCATCAGAAAAAGAAAAGTAAAACAGAAGGTTTGAATAAGATTAAGAGCCTTATCACAAAATACAAAATATGTCCAGGTATCCACTGGAAATATTCTGTCATGTCAAATACCAGAAAAATCTCAAAATTAATTTTAAAAAATACAATCTAAAGATGCTAACCCCAAGTTGAAAAAAAATTAGAATTATCTGACAAAGATCTTAAAGCAGCCATGTTTTAAAAAAAAAAAATCCTCAATGAACAATTATAAACATGCTTGACAAAAAAAAAAAAATTGGAAAGCTCTCAGCAAAGAAATATAGTGTTTCAGGAAGGATATTGAAGATACAAAGAAGAACTGAAGGGAACTATGATTTAGTAGAACTAAAAATTACAATAACTAAAATCAAAATCTCAATGGATGAGTTTAAAAGCAAAATGGACAGAGGAAAACAATCAGTGAGGTAGAAGATAGAATGATAGAAATTATCTGATCTGAACAATAGACAGAAAATAGGCTGGAAAACACTGACCAAAACTCAGGAACCTGTGAGACTATGGCCAAACATCTGACACTCATGTCACTGGTGATCCAGGAGATTTAAAAAGGAGAGGAATGAAGAAGTATTCAAAGAAATAATGACTGAAAACTTCCCAGTTTGGGCAAAAGACACAAACCTACAGATTTAATAAGCTGAGTGAATCTCAAGCAGAATAAACCGAAAGAAATTTATACTAAGACATACCACAGTTAAAATTCTAAAAACTAAAGTCAAATTTTTTTTGAAAGTAGCAAGAGAGAAGTAACATATTTATGAGAAAAGTAATGGAAACAATGGATTTATATTCAAAAGGAAGAGGCTAAAATTTTTAAAGAACTGATTTATAAAAAGAATCATCATTCCAGATTCTTTTTTATTTTTATTTATTTATTTATTTTTTTGAGTTGGAGTCTCACTCCATTGCCCAGGCTAGAGTGCAGTGGCATGCTCACAGCCACCACAGCCTCAAACTGCTAGGTTTAAGCGATCCTTCTGCCTCAGCCTTCCAAGTAGCTGGAAATTCAGATGCATGCCACCATGCCTGGCTAACTTTTTAATTTTTTTTTAATTCATGGTCTCACTCTGTCATCCACGCTGGAGTACAGTGGCATTATCCCAGCTTACCACAGCCTCAAACTCCCGGGCCCAAGCAGTCCTCCCACCTTGGCCTCCCAAAGTGCTGGGATTATAAGCTTGAGTCACCATGCCTGGTCCAGAATTTTTTATATGGTGAAAATATTCTTCAGGAATCAAGAAGTCAAGACATTTTCAAATGAAGAAAAACTTAAGAGAATTTGTCACCATAAAATCTATCCCTAAAAGAATGACTAAAGGGGGCTGGGCATGGTGGCTCAATCTTATAATCCCAGCACTTTGGGAGGCCAAGGTGGGAGGACTGCTTGAGCCCAGGGGCTTGAGACCAACCTAGGCAACATAGAAAGACTTCATCTCTACAAATACATATATAGTACATACTATATAGCCAAGTGTGATGGTGCATGCCTGTAGTCCTAGCTACTTGGGAGACTGAGACTGAAGGATTACTTGAGTCCAGAAGGTAGAGGATGCAGTGAGCTGTGATGATGCCACTGCCCTGCAACTGGGCAACAGAGCAATACTCCAACACCCCCCTGACCCCCCCCCCAAAAAGAAGAATGACTAAAGTATGACTAAACAGAAAGGAAATAATAAAAAGAAGAATTCTGGAACACCAGCATAAAAAAGGAACATGGCAAGCAAACATAAAAAATAAAGTTTCTTTCTCCTTTTGAGTTTTCTAAATTATGCCTAAGAGTTGAAGCAAAAATTTTAGAACTAATGTGGCTCTAAATATATGGAGATTAAATATTTAAGAAATTATGTTGTAAATGGAGGAGAGTAAAGGAACATAAAGGGAGGTGAGGTTTAGACACTTCAAAGTGATAAGTAATTACACTAGTAGATTGTGATAGCTATGTATATATAATGGAATACTAGGGAAACCACCAAAAGAGTGACATGAAGAGATATACTACAAAGCACTACAGATAAATCAAAATAAAATTCTAAAGCATGTCCAAGCAGCTTACAGGAAGGCAGGAAAAAGAAAACAGGAAAGTGAAAGATGGAGAAAACAAACAGAAAATAAAAAACAAAATAGTATACTTGAATTCTAACATATCAACAATTATATTAAATGTGAAAGGTCAAAATACATCCATCAAAAGGCAGAGTGGATTGTCAGAGCAGGTTAAAAACATAACCCAACCATATACCATCTGTAAAAGACTCACTTCAAGTATAATGATATATGAAAGGGGGAAGTAAAGGAATAGAAAAAGACATATTATACAAATACTAAGCAAAGAAAAGCAGAAGTGACTGTATTAATATCAAAGAAGACTTTAAGGCAAAAAAATTTATCAGAGACATTATATAATGACAAAAGGATCAACTTACTAAGATACAGCAATCTTAAATGGGTATGCACCAAACAACAGACCTGCAAAATATATGAAGCAAAGCTAAATAAAAATGAAAGGAGAAACAGACAAATCCAAGATTATAGTTGGAAATTTCAATACCCCATTCTCAACAAGTCATACAATAAGTAAACAGAATAATCAGAAAAAATGAGTACGAACACCATCAGTCACATAAATGTAATCAACATTTATAGATCACTCATCCAAAAATAGTTTTTTTAAGTATCCATGGAACATATACCAAGATTGACTCTATCTAGGACCATAAAACAAGCATCAACAAATTTAAAAATTTTAAATCACAGAGTGTGTTCCCTGATCACATTGACATGAGGTTTGAAATCACTAACAAAAGGGTAACAAGAAAATCTCCAGACACTTGGAAAATAAACATTTCTAAATAATCCCTGAATTGTGCTGGGCAGGGTGGCTCATGCCTATAATCCCAGCACTTTGGGAGGCCAAAGTGAGAGGATTGCCTAAGCCCATGGGTTCAATAGCAGCCTGGGCAATTTGGCGAGACCTCATCTCTACAATAAATCAAACAAATTAGCAGGGTGTGGTTACACATGCCTGTAGTTCCAGCTACTTTGAAGGCTGAGGCAGAACGTTCACCTGAGCCCAGCAAGTCGAGGCTGTGGTGGCAGTGAGCATGCCACTGCACTTCAGTCTGTACAACAGAGTGAGACTCCGATTGGAAAAAAAATCCCTGAATCAAAGAGAAAGTCTCAAAAAATAAAAAAAATACATTGAACTAAGTAAGAATAGAAATAAAACATATCATAATTTGTGGGACACACTAAAGCAGTGCCAAGAGAGAAATTTATATCACTAAATTCTGTACTGAAGAAGACTGGCGTTCTCAAATCAATCGTCTAAACTCATCTCAAAAACTTAGAAAAGAAAACAAAATAAACCCAAAGCAAGCAGAAGGAAGGAAACACTAAAGATAAAAACAGAAATCAATGATAAGATACTAAAGCAGAAAAACAATAGAGAAAAACAATGAAATGAAGATTTGGGTCTTTGAAAAGTTTACTAAAATAGACAAACCTCTAGCAAGACTAATAACGAAAAAAAGAAAGAAGACATGAGTGACAAATATTAAACAGGGAAAATCACTACAGACCCTCCAGACTTTAGTGAATGATAAGAATACTGAGAACAACTTCATATAAACTTGACCTGTTAGACAAAATGAATGAATTCCTTGGAAAACACAAACCACCACAATTCATCCAGTATGAATAGACCATTTTTAGCACTACAACTATTAAGAAAATTTAATTCATAATTTAAAAACTCATATTTTAAAATATTCATAACTTAAAAATATCTCCAAACCCTGGTAATTACATTAAACAGAGAATTTTTTTTAAGTGAGAAAGCAGGATTTATTGAGAGTACAGAAAAGCTCTCACAGTCGGAGGGGACCTGAGGGGTTGCCAATTCTACACAATCGATTTAAGGAAACCGAAGAGGAAGGAATACTTCCCAATTCATTTTAGAAGCTAATTACCCTTGTACAAGACCAGACAAAAACAGTGCAAAAAAGGAAAGGGATACAGATCAGTATTCCTCATACACATAAGCATAAAAATCCTTAACAAAATAGTAGCAGATAGAATTCAGTGATATTAAAAAAAAAATGCACACCATGACCAAGTGTGGTCTATTCCAGGAATGAAAGACTGGTTCGATATTCAAAGGTCAGTAAACATAATCCACCATATTAATGGTTAAAAATAGAAAATCACATGATCATATCAACCAAAACAAAAACATCTCCTCTCAGGAAAATAGGAACAGAGGGGAACTTCCTCAACTTGATAAAGTGCACCTACAAGAAAACCTACAGCTAACGTTATACTTAATAATGAAAAACAAAATGTTTTCCCCTTAAGGCAAGGAGGTCTACTCTCACCACTCATATCAACATCAGAACATGGAAGACAGTGTTGGAAGTTCTTGCCAGAGCAATAAAGCAAGAAAAAGGAAGGGAAGGGGAAGGAAAGGATAAAATTATCCTAATTTGCAGATGACATGATTGTTTATGCAAAAAATTCCAATGAGTCTGCAAAATAGAACTAATGGGTTCAGCAAGGTCAAAGGCGAGTACCAAAATCACTGTATTTTATACACTAGTAATGAATACATGGACACAGAAACTAAAAATATAATACCATTGACAATAACTAAAAAACATAAAATATTTATGTGCAAATCTAACAAAAACAAGGGCAGGACTTACCTATATGCTGAAAACTACTGATGAAAGAAATCAAAGAAGTAAATAAATGGGGAAACATTTCATATTTGTGAAATGGAAGACTCAACAGAGAGATGATGTCAATTCTCCTCAAACTGATACACAAGCTAAATGTAATTCTTACCAAAATCCCAACAAGAATTTGGGATTTTAGTAGATACAGACAAAATTATTTTGAAATGTATATGAAAAAGTAAAAGAACTAGAATAGCTAAAAAAATTTTGAAAAAGAAGAATAAAGTGAAAGGAATCAGTCTACCTAGTTTCAAAATGTATTACCTTGCTGTGCTAATCAAGATTGTGGTATTAGCAGAGAAATAGATTCGGTGATCAATGGGACAGAATAGTGAGCCCAGAAACAGACCCACATAAAACGCCCAGTTGATTTTTGACAAAGGTGCAAAAGCAATTCAATGAAGGAATGATTGCCTTCTTAACAGATGGTGCAGAGTAATTGAACATCCAACAGAACAAAAATAAAAATAAAAAAAGAACTTTGACTGAAGTCTCACAAATTATAAATTATAAAATTAAAGCATATGAATCATGGACCTGAATGTTAAGCAAAAAGTGATAAAACTTTTAGGGAAAAAACAAAAAAAGGAGAAAATCTTGGAGAGCTAGGGCAAAGCAATAATCTTAAACTTGACAGCAAAAGCACAACCCAGAAAAGGAAGAGTTGATAAGTTGGACATTATCAAAATAAAAAATGTTTGCTCTATAAAACCTCTGTTAAGAGGATGGGGGGGAAAAAAAAAAACCAAGCTACAGACTAGTAGAAAATATTTGCCAGTCACTTATTCAGCAAAGAACTATCTCCAGAATACATAAAGAACTCTCAAAACTCAACAGTATAAAAACAAACAACCCAATTAGAAAATGGGCACAAGACACAAAGAGACATGCACCAAACAGAGTGTACAGATGGCAAATATGCACATGAAAATATGTTCAATCAACATCATTACCCATTAGTGAAATGCAAATGAAAACCACAATAAGCTATCACAGCATACCATTCAGAGTAGCTAAAATAAGTAATAGTGACAACTCCAAACGCTGGCGAGGATGCTGAGAAACTGCATCACTCATACATTGTGGGTAGGAATGTTAAATGGCACAGCTACTCTGGAAAACAAGTTTGGCAGTTTCTTTCAAGAGTCAACTCGCAGCTACCATATGACCCAGCAACTGCACTCCGGTGCATTTATCCCAGAGAAATGAAGACTTACATTCACACAAAACCCTGTATTTGAATGTTAACAGAAGCTTTATACATCATAGACAAAAACTAGAAACAACCCAGAAGTCCCTCAGTGGGTGAGGTGTTAAACAAATGGGTGCATCCATCCCATGGGGTATTACTTGGCAATAAAAAGGATTCAACTATTGATATACACAGCAACCTGGATGAATCTCCAGAGAATTATGCTTTGTGAAAAACAACCAAAAAAGTCTATCTCAAAAGGCTACATACTGTATGATTCCACTTAGATAACATTCTTGAAATGACAAAATTATTAAGAAAGGAGAACAAATGAGTGGTTGCTCTGGTTAAGGAGGGAATGGAGGAGGATGGCGGCTGTAAAAGAACAGTATGAGGGATACCTGTGGCGATGGAAACGGCCTGTATCTTGACTGTTTCACTATTAGCATCCTGGTTTTGATACTGTTCCAAAGTTTTGCAGGATGTTACCACTGGGGGAAATGGGTAAAGAGTAGCGGGATCTCTGTGTGTATGTGTGTATGTATAATAAAGTTTTTGTTTTACATGTGAATCTGTGATTATATTGCAGTACTGCCTTGATTCAGTCATTGCTCAGCCTTTCACACCGAGCTCAAAAGCCACACTGCAGAGCATTTCCTCAGGCTAATAGTGAGGTCAAGGGCACTCGCGGCAACAGACCTATCAGGAAAGACAGACCCTTAAAGAGGGAGGGCTCAGGGAAGGAAGCAAGCAAGTCTGCTGTGACAGCTTAGAGCAGCAAATCTCCTCACCCCCATCGTTTTCCAGTGCCCACCAAAGGGTTACTAGGTCCTTGATAGCATAAGAGGATGTCCCTCCTGGTCACCTGGCTTTGTCCTAGTAGCAAAATGCAAAGTGATACTTTGGTTCCTTGGCAGTTTTTGAAGGTGTGCAGAGTGGCAGAACCCCTCTGAATTATCCTTTTTTCTTTTTTTCTTGAGTCAGGGTCTCATTCTGTCACTCAGGCTAGAGTGCAGTGGCACACTCATGGCTCAGTAAAGCCTCAATCTCCTGGGCTCAGGTAATCCTTCCACCTCAGCCTCCCAAGTAGCTGGGACTACAGGCACATGCCACAACGCCCAGCTAATTTCTTTTTTTTTAATTTTTTGTAGAAATGCTATATTGCCTAGGCTGGTCTTAAACACCTAGCCTCAAGCAATTCTCCCTCCTCAGCCTCCCAAAGTACAGGGATTACAGGCATGAGCCACCACGCCCAGCCAGGATTATCCATTTCTTTGCTGTCTGAAACTAGATGCTTAGCAAAGCCTCTCCTCCAAGGACTAAATGTTGTGAGGGGGGTCTGGTCATACACAGGTATGATGTGATTCCCTTTTTCAACTCCCCAAAGGGCTCCAGTCCTCTCTCAGCCCCAGATTCTCTGAGACACCTCACACTTTCCACAGTGGTGCACCCTCCTGGTATATTTCATCAAATGTGGATGTGATGAGAGTCTCAACCTGGGGGTCAAAGGAGTCTGTCTCTGCAGGCCATCGCTGCTAGAAGTTGCTCCCTGAGGAAGTCTATTGGCCTTTCCACTGATCCTAAATATCTCCAACCTCCTGACTCCTGCCACGCTACTCCTTGCCTATTGCTGTAGTCTCTAAAACACCATGTCTTATAGTTGTCCCAAGTTCTCCTTCACGCCTTTACCCATGCTGTCTCTGCTGCCTGGAATGCCCTTCCCAACCCCCTTCACCAGCTGCTTCTCCAATCTTTTTTTTTTTTTTTTTTTTGAGTTGGACTCTCACTCTGTTGCCCAGGCTGGAGAGCAGTGGCACACTCACGACACTCCAGTGTCAACCAGCTGGGCTCCTGCAATCCTTCTGCCTCAGCCTTCCATGTAGCCGGAACTACAGGCATGCGCTACCGCACCAAGCTATTTTTTTTTTTAATTGTAGAGATTAGGTATTGCCAAGTTGCCCAGGCTGGTCTCGAACCTGCGATCCACTCGCCTTAGGCAATCCACTTGACTCAGCCTCCCAAAGAGCTGGGATTACAGGCTGAGTCACTGAGCCTGGCCTGCTTCTCCAATCTTTAAAAAGGCCTTCCCTGCACCACCCTCTCTCACTCTGTACCCCACACTGAGCCAGGGGTCCCCTCTTCTCCATTCCCAAAATACTCTTGATTTCCCTGTGGTTTGAAAATTGTCTGCCTCTCTAATGAGGTTGTGAATTTCTGGAGAGCAAGAACAGTGCCTCATTCATCTGTGTGTCCCTAGCACCCCACCCTGGGCTCAGAGTCAATTCCCAGGACAATCAACTGGTCGGAGGCATCCTACGTGTGGCCTCTTGCAGGAAGTCACTGTGCTTTGCGTGCACATATCAGCTCCTCACATATTGTCTATGCAATCATTTTTCCATCTCTGACTCTTGTTTCCATCCCCACCCCACCTGCATGCCTCATGTTTCCACATTCTTCCATTCTCTCCTTAGAAGAGGAGTCTACCTGCTCCTTTCTCCTTCTTCTCTGGACTTCAGGAAAGCCCCTTCCTGCTGCCACCTCAGCGTTCCCTCAGAGGTGAGAGTTCCTCTGACAGAAGTAATTGGGAGCTTGAAGCATTTCATCTCTGGGAATCAATAAGAACTTTCCAAACCTGGGAGCATCATCACCTCGAGAAGAAACTCTGTTGGCTATTAGTCAGAGGAGCCTGTGGATGCCAAGAGGCTGCAATGTAAGAAGGAAAATTCTAGCCCAGGTCCCAACAAAGAGGGCAGAGCGCTCAGGTAGGTGATAGAAATGGTGAATTACTGCTAGGGAGAAAGCTGAAGAGCCTGCCTTCTCCAGTCCCTCCTGGCTAGCAACACTCAAGCAAAACAGCAGCATGCTCGGCCCTGGCCAGTAGTTGAGCTTTCTCTGAACCAGCAAGGGAAGAAGGTTGGGAGTCTAAGCCCCATCAGCAGGTGGGGCCCAAGAAATCTCTGGACCCTGATGTTCTCATAGACTCATCAACTCCCCCAAGCTCTTCCATGTTAGCCCAGGCAATACGATTGGGCTTCTGCCTCCATTTCCCTCCTAATATGTCAGTTCTCTGCTGGAACTGGCTGTGTCCTGAGCCAGACACCAAGGTAGAGCACAGCTCCTGGCCTGGCTCTTGCCGTCACTTTCTCAGGGCTCCAGGATCCCCCTCTGCTGGTCCCACCCACCTGACACAGATGCAATGCCAACATGCAGGAGGGACTGACTGCATGGCCATCCAATCCTCTCCGAGCTGACCACTTTCCTGAGACGCCTGCTATCTCTCCTCATAGGCTTCTTCACCAAGGGATGCCAACCTACACCACGCTCATTTCATCTGGACGCCTGGTAGCCACCACCCTACAGCCCTGCCAAGCTCCCATCTGATCAGTTCTGGCTCGTCTCCTGTCCACAGACCCGGTCTTGCTATGCCTCCAGCAGCCTCCCACCAAGCTGTCACTCGTGCCAACCAGGTGCTGCACTGGAGGGGAGGCAGGTAGGGATCCTCCCTCTTAAGGCATTTTAGGGGCTGAGATTGTCTCTCTGGGGAGGAGAGTTAAATCTTTGAGCTCTGAGACTGTACCCCAGCAGCTCATCCCACCCAGTTCCAGGGCCTGAGGCTCCCCTGGTCAAGCCAGTAAAAGGACTTGCCCATCCCAGCTCTACCGAGGGTGGAAGGGAAGTAGTTATCTCAGAGACCCCTGCCAGGAATCTAGGAGACCAGCTGGGATGGCCTGGGGGCTCTGGCCCTAGAGCAACGTCCTACTAGGGACAGGTTACACACATTGAGCTACGTCTCCCTCCCTGTGGCTGACAGCAGAGTGGGAAGGTGTTGGGAACAAGAGAGTGAGTGGGAAGCTAGCAACACCCAGGGAGGGCTTGTGTAGAAAGCCACCCTTCCTGCCGCCACTGCCCAGCCCCTCCTCTCAGCATATGGAAGTTAGAAGTAATGATTCCCCAGGAAGGGGAGGGATGGAACAGTGCCCAGGAGCCCAGCATCAGAGCCAACATGACCTAAGAGTCGGGCCGGAAAGGAGCACAAGACAGGGAAGGGGCCTCTGCCCGGCCAAGGTGAAGTCACCAAGATCCAAATGGCTACCTCTTATGGAGCAGCACCCCGGGGCCTGGCACTGGCCTCGGAGTTTTCCAGACCTTACTCTCATCCTGACTACAACACTTCTTGGTAGGCATACTGCTTCCTATTTTACAGTCAAGGGAATGGAGGTTCAGAGAGTGACCCGGCCACAGCAGCACAGAGAGTGAGTGGATCTGGACTCAGCCCTGCTCTGCCCACCCCTCCACCCCACCCCCCCGGGAGCTGCACCCTTTCCACAGCCACCTATGACCTCCTGGGAAACGTGTCTGAGAGGAAGGCTGGGAGACCAGGAGTGAGCCAGCCCCAGGAGCCAGAACTGGCAAAAAGAAGGCAATAAACAAGTGGATCAGAGCCGTGTGGGGCCCGACAGGACTCCCCACAAGGGCCACTACCCTGGTGTGGCATGGGAGCAGGAGACAGAGAGGCCCCAGAACCTCAAGACCTGAGCAGAAGGGAACAGTGATGGCCAGCCTCTAAGCAGGGATGTCCCGTGAACACTGCCACCCAATAGCAGAATAAGACCAGAGACCAGATGACTGGACCTCTGAGTGCCCAGCATAAATCTCCATCCTCCATTCCTCTCCTGTTACCTTTCTCCTCTAGAATATTCTCCCTCCTCTAGGTGCTCTGAGTTTCCTGGAACATAATCCCAACTCTGCAGCATCCTCCTCTTGGCAGAGTTTCATCCATTAATCTTTCATCCACATAGATCCACTGAAAAATGACTTCCTCATTATCCATCTTGCAGAGCTTGGCAGCCCGAATGGAAACACATCTGTCAAACTCCAGTTCTCTCTGGCACAGTGGAACAGACAGATCCCAGAAGAGGCCCACCTCTGCTGTTCTCCAGCTGTGTGACCTTGAGGGAGGCGCTTGGCATCTCTGAACCTCAGTGTCTCCATTTGTAAAACAGGTTGAAAGTATTCTCTTCATGAGGTTATTGAGAAGACAAAATAGCACAATTCACCAGAGAGATTTGCAAACCGCTATACAGGTGTAAAGTCCATTTAATTTCTTTTTTATGGAATTTACTTTTAAAAAAAATTATTTATTTTAAAGATGTGGGGTACAATTCAGCATTAGGTAGATAAGTGGTCATTTTACAGATAAACTTTTGGTCTCCCTTTGGTCCCCACTTTGCCTGGTTTGAGATCATGCACCTTTGTTGATGTGAAGTGCCCCCTACTCCCCTAGCAGTTTCCTGCTATTGCCAATTCCTTTCTACAGTATTATGATAAATGTTCAGGGTCCACTTATGAGTGAGTACATGTGGTACTTAGTTCTTTGTTTCTGTGATCACTAAGTATTATAGACTCTAAACCCATCCAACTCACTGTGAAGTTCACAATTTTATCCTTCTTTATGGCTGCATAGTATTCCACTGTGTATATGTACCACATTTTTTAATCCAGTCCAGTTTCAATGGGCAGCATGGTTGGTTCTATGTTTTTGCTCTTTTTGAATAGTGCTGCAATAAACATGCGTGTACAGGTATCTTTTTTATAAAGATGATTTGAGTTCCTCTGGGTATATTCCCAGAAGGGGAATTGCTTGGTCAATTTTTAGATTTTTTAGGAATCACCACACTGTTTTCCACAGAGGTTGCATTAGTTTATACTCCCACCAACAAGTGTAGAAGTGTTCCCTTTTTCCTGCATCCTCTCCAGCATCTACTGTTTTTGGAGTTATTGATAATGGCCATCCTGACTGGAGTTAGGTGGTATCTCAGTGTGGTTTTAATTTGCATTTCTTTGATGACTAGTGAAGCTGAGCATTTTTTCATGTATCTGTTAGCTGGTAAAGCCTATTATAACGATTATGGTTTTTCATCAGTCTCCAGGCTTCACTGGTTCTCCAGCTTCCAGGCCTCAGAAAGGAAAAGCTAAGGTCACAGGCTTGAGAGGTGCCCTAGACACTTCTCATTACCCCACCAGTCAAAGAAGTCATAGCTTACCCTGCAAGGCAAAAGCCCAGATCTAATTAAGGCTTGAAATGAAACCAAAAAATGGGAGTGGGGGGCTAATTTCAGTTGCAGATATAAAGAAGTGTGAAAAAAAATACATAACTTCATTCATTATAAGAAAAATGAGGATTAAAACTGTACCAAGACTTCATTCCTCATCATCCAATTGACAAAAATCCAAAAGTCTGGCAACAAATTCTGTTGGTGAAACTGAAGGGAACAGACATTTTTTATATTGTTCAGGGGAATGCAAAAGTTACAGCTCCTATGGAGGGGAACTTGGCAACATCTAGAAAAAAGTACATATTTATTCAGCTTTCAAGCCAGAATCCCACGTCTAGGAGTCTATTCTAAAGGAACACTGATAAAACACAAAGGGAAAACGTGAAGGAACAAAGCTATTCATTACAGCAGTATTTATATAAGTCAAAGACTGGAAACCACCCAAACATCCTCACCCAGAGGGGACTGGTTCACACACTGTGGTGCATCTGTGTGAAGGAGTAGGAGGCGACTATGGAAAGGAACAAAGTCCTCTGCTGCTGTGGAATGTTCTCTAAGATACCAGGTTAAGTGATTTCTGCAGCCCAAGAGAAAGGGAATATAGTATTAGTCTACCACTTACCTAAGAAAGAGGAGATGTGTGCACACCTATGTTTTTGAAAAATGCACAATGAAAGGAGGGTTGGACTCCATATGCCCATCTTCCATTTTCAAGACCATACTCTGATCCCATCCAACCATGGCTGCAGCAACCAGTTGTGCATACCCGAGGTCAGACACAACCCTAGCCCAACTGCACTGCACATCTCTTGTGTGTTCCTCTGAGATGTCTTGGCCACGGTTGACAACCACTTTGGCTCACATGCACACCTGGAAGTTTAAGGGAGTTAACACCCTCTGGGGCAATCCTTAACAAATAGGGGACAAAGGCACAGGGGCTGAGGCTCAAGACTCTCCGCTTTGTGTGTTGGGCAGACAATTCTGAGGCACATGCCATATGGTTCCCAGGAAGGTCCTTTGTGGACTTGACCCCAAGTTGCCCATTGTAGTCAGTTCAATGATACATTCTCAGATAGCTCTTCCTTTTGTTTGCCCCTTCCACGGCTTCTCATGACCTTCTCCTAGGGTCACCTCCCAAAATTAATTACCACTATACAGTCAGTATCTCACACTCTGCTTTGTGGAAAAACCCAAAGTATAGCAAAGCATAAACCATTTTTTAAAAAGTAAATGATTACCTAGAGGAACAGGAGAGTTGAAGGTGGAGAGAACAGAAATAGAAACTGCATTTTATAGATATATTTTACATTCTATACTTGGCTTTTGATACATTTGCATATTTTACATAATTATAAAACAAAATTAAATTTCTAAAAGACAATGCCTAAAATTGAAATTGAAATGAAACAAACAAAACTAGATATATATAGCGTTAGAGGCATAATCTCACAGAGAAGAACTATTTCGAGTGACTTTAAAAATATTTTAAAATTAAAAATAAGTAATCTTAAACTTTTTGTAGTAGTCACATTGTTAATGGTAGGGTAGCTACTGCTATTCTGAGATTGTTTTATGTGTAGCATGGGATAAAGCAATAAGCAGTTATACTGATGCATTGAGACTCTGGAATTTTGACATGGATAAAAGAAGATATAGATATGGGATTGATGATATTTTTTAAAAACCTATAATTTTCATTTAAGTTAGAAGTAACAGTTAAAAAAAAAACCTAATGGTATAGCTAATCTTTACAAATAAATACATATTTTTCAGCTCTATCTCTTTATAAGGCCAAGAAACAATGATTAAAATGATTTGAAACAGTGTTAATAAAAATTCTGGCACCCAAATTGGACTCATTTAAAACTATTTTTCCAGGTCAGGACAGTGGCTCAAGCCTGCAATCCCAGCACTTTGGGAGGCCAAAGCAAGAGGATTGCCTGAGTCCAGGAGTTTGAGATCACCCTGGGAAAGTTGGTGAGACCTTGTCTCAACAATAAATCAGAAAATCAGCCTGACACAGTGGCATGCACCTGTAGTTCCAGCTACTTGGAAGGCTCAGGCAGAAGGATCGCCTGAGCCCAGTAGGTCGAGTCTGTGGCGGCTGTGAGCATGCCACTGCACTCCAACCTGGGTGACAGAGTAAGATTCCAACTCAAAAAACAAAAACAAAAACAAAACAAACAAACAAAAAACTATTTTCCCACTTAAAAAGAAAAAAAAGCGAGTCCTTGGAAAAATGGCTGATTCCACAATAAGGACAAGAAATGTACAAGACAATCCTGGAACATTTCGCCTTACCAGAAAATAAAAAAGTGATCAAAGACTCTAGGTGTGTGGCAAAAGATCCAGAGAGGCCACTTGAGGAAGCCCCTCCTGGTCAACCAGGGATGTGGGGGGGTGACATGAACACTGACGAGGATACACACAGCCATGGACTGAGCCACAGCGAATGCTAACAAGTGCCAAATTAGTAAATAAAAGGAAGGAATCCAGCATTTTCCTGGCTTTCCTATATAACTGTACGATAAGATAATTAACAGCTCATGAGGGGGCATTCCTCTCCTTAGATATTCTAATTTAATAAACAAAGAAGAATTGATAGAGGTAGAATGTTATCATTTTGCCATCCAGACAATAAATTGATGGATCCAGCCAATGATTATCCATAGTCATAACATCACAATTATGTAAGAGACAACTAGATATTATGTACCTCTTGATGGAGCAACTTTGAATAGTCTGGCCTAAAATTGAACTTAAATCTCACCAAACTTCTACTACTTCCAAGTTACAGTACAAACAGAAGGCAGAGGAATGTGTCAATGACACCACAGGGAAACAGCAGTGAAATTCAGACTGTGGGAAACTACAGGGCAAATGACTCAGTTTTTTCAACAAGTAAACTTTAAAGAAAAATTGTTTGGGGATCTATAAATGAAAAGAGACTTGAAAGACATATCAAACAACTGCACTGTGTGGACCTTATTTGGATCTAATTAGGCTTGACATGGACGTCAAAGGACTTGGCTTTGACCGCAGCATACTACTGAGACCAAGACTTTCCTGTCCTGGGAGTCAGTAGAGGCCTATGGGGGAAACTCTTGGCCAGTATTCATGTTCCCTGGCCCTATAGTCTACCATCTCTTGCCCCCATCACACACTTCAGCCTTCTCACTGCTCATGGCATCATCCCTGACCTTTGTCCTGCTCCTTTGCTGTTATTCCATCCTATTATTTACTCCCTCACTCTTTTACAGACCTCACTCTTTGTTACAGAGGTTTACAGACCTCACTCTTTGTTCTCTTCTTTCTGACTTCATTCATTCCTCCAGAGGTGACACTCGACACAACCATCCCACTAAGCCCTGGGCTCCCCACCCCATCTTCCAGTCCAGGTCCTCCTCCCAACCATGTGCCTCACACTGCCTTGAGTCAATGACATGCCAATGCCCCCCCAATCTCCAAGTCACTATACAGCCACTGGGCTCATTGGTACCACCTGGACAGTCCACAATGCTCTCCTGACCATACCCACTTACTCCACACCTGGTCATCTTTCAGAAAATGGCAGAATGTCAGAGTGAGAACCATCCTGCTTTTGCTAATGGATGTTAGCCTAGTCCTTCAAGAGAGTTTCCTTCCAAGGAGTCTAACAGATAAAGGCTTCACACTCTGCCTGCCAGGGTAGACTGACTGGGGCTTGGCCCAACAAAAGTCAGAGGTGGTAAGAACAATAATTTTTCATCCACACATTTACAGAGGGCTAGACAAAGTTCTTACAATTTCCCTGAGTTATCTTTCAATCCGGTCTGCCTGTCTTGGTGGAAGTCAGGGCAGAGATAATGGCCTCTAACCGCTTTGAGGATGGGATGGCAACCCCTCTCGGGGGCATTAAGATCAGGTAAATTCAATAAGTCAAAGAAAGAACAGAATCAATCCTTGGTTTAAACTTTTTGTTTTTAAAGTTATTTCTGTAATAGTGGTTCAACAAAAACTTTCCTCAATTTCTGGTAAAAACCCTAATAATATACAAGATTGCTCTAGAAATTCCAATATGCTAGATTGGTTAGACAGTGTCGCTTGAGGGTTCCCACTACTGAACAGTCTGTCTGTCTGTCTATCTATCTATCTCAGTCACTTAATAATTTTATGATGTCTATAATATTATAACCTGGGGTATATGTATGTATGTGTTTATATGTGTGTTGTGATTTCAAAAAATGCTATGACAGCTTTAATAATAAAGTTTTCCTCTAGGAGAAGCGAAGAAAAAAAAACAGACGAGTCATCCATCTCCAGAAGGGAAGGTTCGCTTTCAGACTTAAAAGGGCCTCTTCAGAGCTAGCCAAAGAGACAACGAGCCCCCGGTTAAAAAATAAACAATTATTAGGACTAGATGCCTTGTACTTGAGTGTTCTGGTTCCCATTTTTAAATTTGAAAAGTAGTTGAATAATTTATATTAGGTAATATGATAACACAAGCCGAAAGGAAAGGGAATAAGAAAGAAAGCATTCTTCTAGGAGAAACTCACGAGGGCAAACACAACATAAAAAGCAAGTCGGCTTTGGAGACTGGCTGAGATTGTCAAGCAGTGTGCTCCTGCCCTGGGCCAGTCCCCACCTCCTGCAATGACACTCTTGTACAAAGCTTTTATCTTCTGAACAGAGAGGGAGAGGTTCCTAGGCAGTCACTACTTGGAAGGTGTCATGCTAGGAAGATAATCCTGACAACGCTGAAGAATAAGCATTTCTGTTACCATTTTACTGATTAAGCACCAAAGCTTGAAGAGGTCACGCGCCTGCCTGCTGTCACCTGGCAAAACGCAAAGGCACCAGCATGTGAACCCCAGTCTGTCTTGCTCCAAAGCTCCTGCTCTTTATTCAACTCTTTGCTGCCTCTGGTCCAAATCAGAATGCCGAATTCTCTCTTCCCACAAGAGACCTTCACATTTTCCAGACACCCACCAGCTCCCCACCTCTTCCCCGCTTCCAGACCAATGTTTTGCAGCCCCGAGAGACCCAGTCCGGATGTTCATCAGTCAGCACGACATGGCTTCACATCTTTGCATCTTTCTTCTCTGAATATATTCCAATTTGCCCAAATTCCCTTAAACATGTGAGGCCCAGGAGTGGTCACAGATTTTCAGATCTGGACTGATGGGCTGACCAAAGCTAAGCCTGCAAGGATTATCTGCCCCTTTGATCTGGAATCAGAGCTGACAGCGGCACAGCTTAGGACAGATTCCCTGACTCTGCTGACCACTACAGCACATAGCTGGCTCATCAGGAGTGTACACCCAGCTAAAGCTCCCCGGAGCCTCATGCCCTGGCCTCCACTAAGCCCGCTTTCCTCTTCTACACATGAGTAGTTTGTTGTTTTGAACCTCGGTTCGGGATTTCTCCATTGTTGATTTCAATTCCAAACAAACCCCCACCAAGCGAAGCACAAACACCAGTTTCTGGGGACTTGAGTGGGACAAGGCGCTGTTGAGGTCATACTGCTACTTTCTAGCCCTGGCCCAACCCAGAGCTCCTTGAGGTGTCCAGTGTCGCCCCTCAGAAGAAACTGGTACACACGGCACTCTTCTCCCGACAGCTACCTCAGCCTTCCTCGAGAGCAGAGCCTCACCTTGAAAACTGCCAGGTCTCTGGAGCTGTTTTTGAGTAACCAGAGCTACACAAGCAGGGTGTTTTTACTAGTGAGTGCGCAGCTGCCAAAAACATTTCAAGAGATGATTTACTTCTTCTCTGAGGGTTGTTTTCACCAGAGCTCTCTGTTCCCAGCAGAGCCTGTGCCGCCCATGAAAAACCTGTCACAATTTGTGATCCGAGAGGAGCCTGTTTGCCTGAAGGAAGAATCTACGTAGGTTTCTTTCCACACAGGAAATACTGCCATGTTTTCTCACTTGTCCAAGATGTGTTCCCCGGGCCTGGAAATGGGGCTGGTAGAGCAGGGAGCCATCAGCTGACCTTTGGCAAGCGTATAGTGGGCTGAGTTATGAAGTGTTTAACCCCATAAGGCCAGGAGACCATGGTATGATTCTGGCCCTTTCCAATTCATCCACCCAAAGCTGGAATTTGAGCTAAAATGTCTTGAGATTTGGTCTGGTGTGAACGATGATAAGAAACTTTAAGCTGGGAGCCAGAAGACCTGGGTCTGTGTTCAATTCTACCACTAACCAGCTATGTGACCTTGGGCAAGTCATTTATACTCTCTGGGCCTCAGTTCCTCATCTGCCACAGTAAGAGGGCTCACACACAAACTCTCTGAAGTCCTTCAAATTGTGATATGATATGGAATTATGGGTTATGAGTATGGTTATGATGGTTATGGAGCCCAAGTGCCTGGGTTTATACCCCAGCTCTGCCATTTGCCAGCTGTATGACTTAAGTTCTTTAAACCTCAGTTTCTTCCTCTGTAAAATGGGAATAACACTTACCTCACAGGATTCTTATGAGAATCAAATAAGTGCAAAAGAACTTAGAATGGTGCCTAGCACATAGTAAATATTCAATAGTTGGTGGCATGTTCTTGTTTTTATTACTAATTACCAATCTGAGCCTTGCCTTAGCTGTTAATATTCAAGTGAGCTGCTTCTGAGACAGCCACTTAAATGGAGGCTTTGTGTCCCCAAATGTTTCTCTGACAGGGGTGCTCTGCAGGGCAAGCGTAGGGAAGGCACCCATGTCCCCTGGAAACCCAGAAAGAACAGGGGACCTCAGTTTGGTGTAGGACCCAAAATTTGCACAATCATTTGAAAGTGTTTCGTAGGCAGGTCCCAGGATAGCTCTCTTTCCCCCAGCACAGTGCACACTCCAGGGGTTAGGGAAGAGGCCGGGGGTTCTCAAGGCATTTAATGGGGATTCCTTCCTGGGTGTCCAGGCTGAGCAAAAGAGGCGGCTTCTAGGGGTGTGGCCCCTCCTTGCTTCCTGCTCTGCCAGGCTCTCTAGGAAGGTGAGCTGTCCCAGTAAAAGGCCTTTCTTCCCCTTGAAAAGCCTATCCGGATTATGGTGGGAAAGAGGACAGAGTTGCAATACTTCTGGCGTGAATGAACACTGAGGGAAGAAATTGGAATTCATGATAGTTGCTCCCTGAGCCTAGCACTGCACCCAGGACAAGGTCTGGAGGGCTGAAGGGTGCAGCTTCTTAGCTCTTGCTAACTTATCTTGCTCTTCAGATAGACTTGCAGGAGGCCCGTAGATGGCAACGGTGTGTTCCTGACTGAAATTTCGATCCTGGAGAGCTAAGAGGAAAGTTGGAACTCTATGACTAAAAAGACTCACACAGGAATACGTGACTCGGGTAAGCAGCACAAAGGGCTCCCTCACGCAGAATCCCAGAAGAAGACCGAGTATTTACCCAGCCTCAAGCAACGCTGGGCAGCCCCAGATTGGTGAGCATGAGGCCTGCCCCAGGAAACTCACTGCCTGCTAGCTGGAGTCTGGCTTCCTGAGGGCAGCCCATGCCTAGGGGAGAGGGTCAGAGTACACCACACATCTCCCTGTCCCAAACACACCAAGACAGGAGCCAGGAGGGTGGTACTAACTTGTCATCCACAGGGAAGGAATCATCAGAAGTACAGAATAATGTTCCCTCCTACCTACTTTGCCAGATCTTCCCCGGCTCAGACCCTGGGCCTTCCTTTGTGACTCGGGTCCACACCAACAGCCGGCGCACCAATGAAGTGTAGGGTCTTCAAGGACCAAACGGCCTTCTTCACCTACAGAGTGGCTCAGAGTGTAGGCTGCTCCACTCTGCCATTTACTGGCTGTGTGACTTTGTACAAGTTAATCTCTTTCTGCATACCTCAATTTCTTTTTCTGTAAAATGGTGCAATGATACTACCTACCTCCTAAAGTGCTGTGAAGATTATTTATGTGGTTTTTTTGTTTGTTTCTTCGTTTGAGTCAGGGTCTTACTCTGTTGCCCAGGCCAGAGTGCAGTGGCAGGATCACAGCTCACCGTTACCTTGACCTCAGGGGCTCAGGCAATTCTTCTACCTCAGCCTCCCAAGTAGCTGGGACTACAAGCATGTGCCACTGTGCCTGGCTAATGCTTCTTTTATTTTTGTAGAAACAAGGTCTTACTATGTTTCCCAGGCTGGTCTCAAACTCCTATGCACAAGCAAGCCTCCCACTTCAGCCTCTCAAAGTGCTGGGATTACAGGTGTGAGCCACCACGCCTGGCGAAATCATTTAAAAATAAGTCTTAGAACAACGCCAGGACTATAGATAAGGATGATGCTCTGTGTTGCCAATATCTACCAGAGGTCTATTTATGAACTTGAATGAAATGGAACAAAAGGGAACGCCCTTGTTTAGGGTTAAATGGGAAATCTTTGTAGCTTCTGCTCAATTTTACTTTGAACCTAAAACTGTTTTCGAAAAATAAAGCTTATTTAAAAACAAAACAAAAAAGGCTGTCTCTACCCTGTTCCCTGAATCTATAGGGGCTGTGGCAGCAGCCCACCCTCATCACCCCCACCCTGATGGCAGGTTGTGCCAGAGCTCTAGGCCTCACAAGGACTCTTGTGTCCTCAGGAGCAGGCCTCTACAGAAAATAAAGATGAAGACATCTCTAGTTGAGCACAGTGGCTCATGCCTGTAATCCCAGCACTTTGGGAGGTGGAGGCGAGAGGATTGCTTGAGCTCAGGGGTTCAAGACCAGCCTGGGCAACTTGGCAAGACCTCATCTCTATAATAAATCAAAACAATTAACGGGGTTTGAAGGCATGTGCCTGTAGTTCCAGCTACTTGGAAGGCTGAGACAGATGGATTGCCTGAGCCCTGCAGGTCGAGGCCGTGGTGGCTGTGAGTGTGCAACTGCACTCCAGCCTGGGTGACAGAGCAAGACTCCAACTCAGAAAAAAAAAAAGATGAAGACATCTCAAAGGACATTCCACACAAGGAGCTGACCCTTCCCTGCTGGCCAAGAGTCCCCTGGACCAGAACATGTGACTCAAAGAGTATCTACACATCCCTGTCACCTAGGCTTGAAGAGATTGGTCAAGACAGAGACACAAAACACCTACCCCTGAGTCCCAAAGCCTGGTCTTTGCTGTAGCCCCAGGATCCCAGAGTGAGGCTGGCTTAAGACTCATCTCCCCTCCTTGCTTCCAAAAGGGGTGCTTAGAGGGTGTTCTGTAGAAGCAGTTGTGTGGCAGCATCACATGTTCCTGACAGAGTCTGTGCAGTCAGTTACCACAACAGGAAAGCCATGAACCTGGGAACCAAAGTCAAATTGAACCGCACTCTCATCTCCAGCCCCAACCCAGCTCAGCACTGCCCCAGACCTAGCCTAGACCTTGGGCTCTTCAACCAGGCCCAGCCCAAACTCCCTCCCACCCAAATTCAGGCAGTCCCCTGGGCCTGGGGGGATGGGTTAGCACACCTGGGCCCTGCAAGCTCCGAATCACCAGGCAATTAAACTGGCCTTTTACTGTGGCTCCGAGGATTATAAACAAGCAGGCCTAACATATGGGTCATTCCTGAGACTCCTGCTTCATTGGCTTTAGGGGCCCCTTAGCGGTAAAGAATTTCAAAGCTGCTAACTCCATAGTATATTAAAGTGGAATAAATTCCTCGGAATGGTCCTCAGGTGAGAACCAGCGCTGAGCAAAGATCTCCTGGCTTACTCTTGTAGGACCCAAGACTGACCCCTGGTGGTCTCTAAGACTGGCTGAAGCCCAGCCTAGCCATGTCAGTCCTGGAGAATCTTCCCTGTCTGAATCTGGCGTCCTCTCCTCCCCTCTCCCCTCTTCCTCTCTCCCCTCTCCCCCACCCCCTCCCCTCCCTCTTCTCCTTCTTTCTCCTCTCTCCCTCCCTGGTCCCAGGCACTCTCTCCTTCTTTTCTCTGTCTCTCTTCCTCTCCCCACTCCCCGTCTCCCCTTCCTCTCTCCTCTCTCCTCTCCTTCTGCTCTGTCTCTCCCTCTCTCCCCTCTCTCCTTTTTCTCTCCCTCTCCTCTCTCTCCTCTCTTCTGTCTTCTCTCTCCTCTCTGTCTCCCCTCTCTCTCCCTATTCTCTTCTCTCTCTCTCTCTCTCCCTTCCCCTCTCCCTCCCTCCCTCACTCTCTTCTCTCTCTCTCTCCATATATATGTGGTTTTTTCCTCTGTGTGTCTGTCTTCCGTAAGACTCCCAATCCCTTAGAAATAAGGGTATAATAGTATATTATTATCATATTCCTGCTTTAGCTTCAACTGAGGCATCATTATGTGACAGATCAAATAGGGAGAAAGTTCCAAAGCCAGTGCTCAGAATAGAATGGCAGAATATCACAAGTTCGGAGCCATCTTCCTGCCTTGACCCCTGTACAGATGTCAGACACCCTCTCCTGGCACCTGGCCAGCAGCTATGGGCTCATGCTGTACACCCTATTTTAGGGTTAGGACTAAAAAGTTGGCCCCTGCTATGTCTATACAAGCTATGCCTTCAGGACCAGTGGCTAGACAACCTGCCTCTAAATAATCCAAACTGCATGTGTTTGTAACTCCCGTGTGAAAAGTCTATACCTCTACAATCCAAGTTCTGTGCACTCTATGTCTCTTCAATCTTTGTCTCTACAATGTGTCTGTACAACTCCCCTGTCACACAAAATCCTGCCCTGGACAGCCACATCTACACAAGCCCATGCTGCCTGTAACGTGGTAACCCCAGATTTGAGAGTGAGACCCCGACTCAAAAAAAAAATTAAATCAAATAAGGATGTCAGTTTAAAAATTCAAAAATGGAATATAAACAGAAACAGAAAACCTTACCATAATTTAATATAACCATAGCAAAGGGGAAAAACAAGAGAACTAACCCAAGTAAGTTTTGAGTCTGGTACTTTGCCTATTAACCTCAATCAAAAGACAAAAAAAAAAAAAACCTGTCAATAAATAATCCCACTCACAGGCTTGTGTTTTGCAGTACTATGGGTCAGCAATTCTGAAACTACTTTCTGTGAAAAATAGGATGGAGCAAATGAAGAATTGAATTGGAATGGTGGGAGCCAGGTTTCTCATTGTGAGAGGCAGCTGTTACAAATACAGAATGGAGTCTGGTGCGGAGGCTTACAACTGTAATCCCACCACTTTAGGAGGCCAAAGCAGGAGGATCACTTGAGGCCAGGAGTTCCAGAACAGCCTAGGCACATAGCGAGACCTCATCTCTACAAACATTTAAAAATTAGCCAAGTATGGTGGTGCACGCCTGTTGTCCCAGCTACTCAGGAGTCTGAGGCAGATGGATCACCTGAGCCCAGGGGGCTGAGGCTGCAGTGAGCAGTGATGGTGCTATTGCACTCCAGTCTGGCAACAGAGTGAGACCCCGACTCAAAAAAAAAAACAAAAAAACAAATACATAATGGGAGAAGCTTAGCATGAACCTTGTGATAGGATTAGGATTTGAGATATCAATAGTTAGACCAATGGGTGTGTGTGTGTGTGTGTGTGTGTGTGTGTGTGTTTACTATATCTATTATGAGATGCCAGTAGCAATGAGCACATCTACTACCAAGATCTTCTAAACATTATTTCTTAAAATAATATAAGGAATCAGAGTTTTGTTTTTGTTTTTTAATAAATGGTTGCTTCCAAGGTTGAGACAAGAAGGACCTAGAATATCTTGTCACAGAAAGTGAAAAAGTGCTCAGAAAAGGATAGGAACATACCAGAAAACATAGAAACCCACCTGCAGGAGTTTCCATTGGCCAAATCTTTGTCAACGCGAACATTAAAATACATAGTGATGGTAATACTAATTACTGAATAAAATAAGAATCTGTATACTGATAGAATCAAATAAATGAATAAATGGGAGATTAAGGGAAAGCTCTTTCTTATAGAATGATGCCAACATTAATGCAGAAGGAATGGTGGAGTTAGGAAAATCACCTTTTTGCAATCATTACGGTCATGACAGATTCAAACACTGAACAGAGTTTATGGGAGGCCATTGTTTTAGACCAGCATCCTGTTCAAGGCCCCAGAAGACCAGGCCAAACCAGAATGGAGTCCCCTGTGCTAAGTGCCACATAATCAAATGAGACTTTGAAGGGGGCAAGTTTTTCAAAAACCAAGAGATGCTAGTCTGCCTGAGTCATCATAATCAGGAAGTCCCCTCTGTTGTCACCCTGCCACCATTTGTTCTGTTTCTGCTTTCTTCAGCCCTTTTCTGCCTATAAAGCCAAACTCCTCTGCTTAGCTCATCGGAACACTCATTCTTGATGAGGTGTGGCTCAATTCAGGAATGGCAAATAAAAGCTAAATCAATCTTTAAATGTGTTGGTAATTTTGTCTTTTGACACAAGTAAGAATTAACGAATGCTAAAACTAGCGTGTGATAGTATAAGGAACAGGATATGTACCTAGTTTTAAAGCATCTTTCCATGAATTACTTACTAACTGCATAGGGGAAAATAATAACTTACAGTGGAGAAGGAAACCAACTTGACCAAGGGATCGATGCTGCACTCACCAGTAACAAGACAAAGCAGACAAAGCAACATCTCAAGCCTTCTATCACCATGTTCTGAGAAGGATACACCCCCTGGTGACATTCAAGCTAAAATGCATGACCTGAATGTCATCATGAGGAAACATTAGATAAACCCAAATGAGGGACAATTTACAAAATTACTGACCTGTACTCTTCAAAAATGTCAAGGCCAAAATCTAAGAAAATGTTTCAAATTAAAGAAGACTGCAGAAACATGAAAACTAAATACAGTGTGGGAACCTGCATCAAATCTTGGACTGGGGAAAAGTAGTTATGAGAACAACTGGCAAAACTTAAATTTGGATTTTGGATTAGATGAAAGCATTTTGTCAATGGCAAAGTTCCCAATTTTGATCACTGTACTGTGGTTACATAACAAAATGTCCTGTTCTTATAAAATATGTGCTGATGCATCTAGAGAAAAATACATATAATGCCTACTTACTCTCAAATGATTCAGAAAAAATATGTTAATACTTAGAGAGGAGAACAAGTGATGATGCAAATGGAGCAAAATGCCAACTCTTGGTTAATCTAGGTGAGGGGCTTATTGAAGTTCTTTATACTGGTGCGACTTTCTCTACATTTAAAATTATATCAAAACTAGAAGTAACCCCCCACAATCTTTTTCCACCTGTGGAATTTTTTTTTTAATGAAATCCCACCTGGAAGCCCAATATGCCCAAAAAATAAACTGAGAATTATTCTGTGTGAAAACGGGGATGTTGGCTCCAGATCCCCCAGAAAAACCGGGAGGGCAAAGCCATGGAACCATGGCTGTTCATAGCCAGTCTCTCTCTGCCAGAGACCTGGAATTGCCTAAGGTGGCACCTCTGGACTTGCCCCTATTCAGATCCTCTTCCCTGTTCACCTCTGCCCTCCACCTCCCTCTGACTCATGCTCTCCATGCTCATCTGGACTCCCCCTAACATTTGTGCAAATATGTCAGTTGCAGAGAATTCCCAGACTCTCTCTATCTGCTACTGCCTAGACCATGATGCTCAGAAATGTCCTTCCCCACCCACACAGTGGCTAGTCCCATCTCTGCTTCAAGCTGCAGCTGCCTGCCCCTATGCTACAGGTGGACTTTCGAAGAGGAAGAGAATGCACTGTGCCGATCCTGCCAAACCTTCCCCCAAACCCCATCTCCGGCCGCTTGCCCTTGTAAAATACATCTGACGACTGGAGTGGAACTCTTAGGCATTAGGCAAGCAAAAAGGACCGCGTTCGTTTCCTAGGGCTACTGCAACACATTGCCACTATCTTGGTGACTTAAAACAACACAGATGTGTTCTCTCATCTCACAGTTCTGGTGGTAAAGAGCCCAAATTAGTTTCATTGGACTAAAGTCGGGGTGTTGGCAGTGGGGATTTCTTTCAGAGGCTTCGAGAGGAGAATCTGCTTCCTTGTTTTTTTTTTCCAGCTGTTGGTGCCTGTCTGCATTCCTTAGCTTGTGGCCTCTTCCTCCGTCCTCAAAGCACTTCAGTCTCTGCCACCAGCCTCACATCACCTTCTCCTCTCCTGACTAACCTCCCTCTGCCAGTCTTCTAGAAGGACACTTGTGAGTCCACCCAAATAATACAGAATAATCTCCCCATCTCCAGATGCTTAACTTAATCACATCTGCAAAGTCCCCTTTGCCATATACAGTAATGATTCACAGATTCTGGGAATGAGAAGATACCTGTGGGGGCCATTATTCAGAGATCTAAACTGATTTACAAAATTACTGACCTCTACTCTTCAAAAATGTCAAGGCCAAAAAACTAAGGAACTATTCCAAATTGAAGAAGACTGGAGAGACCCGACAACTAAATACAATGTGAGAACCTCAATCTAATCCTGGACCAGAGGGAAAAAACAGCTATAAAGACAACTGGAGAGATCTAAATTTGGACTTCTGATTAGATGACAGCATTTTGTCAATGTTAAATTTCCCTGTTTTGATCATTGTACTACTGTGGTTATATAACAAAATATCCTGTTCTTACAAAATATGCACTACTATTCCTAGAGGTAAGGGAATATAACATCTACGTATTCTCAAATACTTCAGGAAAAAAATATGTTAACACTTAGAACAATTGATAATGTAAATGAGACAAAAACGCTAATGGTGAATCTGAGTGAGGGGGCTTATGGGAGTTCTACACAGAGACCTAAATTGCTTGCTGTCCGCCTTTTGCTTGAATTTCCCCGCCTTTTGGATTAGTTGCCGGCTTCCCTTCAGTTATTGCCCCAGATGCACTGATAAAAGCTCCAAACAGCTCCATTGCAACAGACACAGCCTTACTCTTGCAACTCTGCCCTATCATGCCCCCTGCTGATTGGGGCTTGTCTCTGCACCGCTCTTACCGACCCAAACCCTTTATCAATTGAGTTGATGGATAGATAGCCCTAGCCCTGCATGGAAGCCCCTAAAAGCAACAGAAAAGGGATTGAGCAAGAAGATCCTCTGGCTGGGGCAGACTGAGGTCTCCCTGGGAGTTCTCATCAGTAACAACCACACTCATAAATCAAAAAGGAACTGAGCCACAGTGCTCCTGGAGAATGAAAGGGGGACAAAAAGGACACTGGTTCACGATTGGGCTGATTCTAAACTATATGGAAATGAAAGCTTCTGGGGTGATGAATTTCCCTTTAATGCTGTCGCATCTGTAGTCCTGGAGGTTTAACCTCTGATTTTTGGCTGTAACACCAACATTATTTCTGCAAACTTGACACCAGATGCTGCCAGGGAGATATAGCTGAAGTGATAAAAAATCTATTTAACAGATTTAGTGAAGCAAATACAAACTAATTAACAATTTTAGAATTGGGATTAAACACTAATTCTTTTAAACCATAAAAACTGAAATGAACAAAAGGAAAAAAATTCTCCCTCCGAATAACTCAAAGGAGCCATCTGTTAGTCATTGAGAAAATGGTCCAATTGATAGATATTTTAGCAAATTCTGACTTTTTTTTTCCCCCCCTGGATTTGAATGCATTATGGATAACCATCCCAAAAAGAAAGCACATTACTTCCTGGCTAATGTGTCAATCTGGGTTTCACTGGAGCATCAGAAAATGAGCTATTTGTGTCCTGACTCAGAAATGAGAAGACAAGGAATGAAATCGTATCTTTATGAATCCTGCGTGAGACATACGCTTCTGGCCATTAGGAAGGAAAGCCAGACCAAGCTTCCTTCCAACCTCCTCAAGCGGTAGCCACTGGACACAGTTTCTTCACTGTGTCTTCAGCATCAACGCCCAATGAGGGTGAGGGCCTCCTCTGCTGCTGTTCTGAGACCCTTCAAATTCAGTGAAGTCTGAGCTATGAAATGGTGGAAACTGGACTCACCATCCTCCCATCTCCCTACCTGGATGTTCTCAGCCTAGACACAGCCTAATTCTAGAACTCAAGCCATGGAATTAGTCCCACGAAGCAGGGCTGGGTGATGGGAGGGAATTCTGATTGGTCTGCTCCCAAATCAGTTGATTGACATCAAATCAGTTCCCCCTCTGAGTGACTCTGAGAAGACCTTAGATCTGTTGTGAGCTACTTGAGGATGGAGATCTTTTTATCATTTGCACCTAACCCATAGGCCTCATATATAATTGCTCAGTTAATAATAATAATAATAACAATAATAATAATAAACTACTACTTACTGAGTGCCAATTACCATGCCAGACACTGTACTATCTCATCTAGCCCTCTCAACAACATTATGAAACAGATCGTATGATCCCTATTTACAGATAAGAAAACTGATCCTGGAAAGATTAAATAATTTGTCTAAGTTCATAAAGCTTCTACGTGGCAAGACAAAGTTTAACTCAGACCTGTCTGATTCCAAAACGGATCTCTAACCACTACTTATACCCAACTGTATGTACGTATACAATAATTCATTTGTTTGTATTCCACTTTATTCTAAAAATGTGTGTGATTACATTATAGAATGATAACTAGCAGACTTCCATTGGGAGTATTGGATTCAGGGAAAATAAGTGTGGAAAGTCTAATTTTTAAGTGAGTACAAATAGGGTTTTTTTGTCAGTACAAATAGGGTTGGTAGGGCACATGAGAAGCAATTTGAAACACTTCTTGGAAGTTCCGTCCTTAGACTCTTGAAGCAGGCAGGGCTGTGGACAACTGGCTCCAGGATGCAAAAGGAAGTCTCACTTCAGGCTATGATGACCATAGGTGGACTGGTCAAAGACCAGGAAGGCTGAGTGGCAGGCGAACCCTGCCTGTCAATAGGACTCTGGGAACAGACCCCATGAATCCAGTGTTATGATGCCTCATTTTCTCCCAAATGGATCAGTATTTAGAGGCTAAAGACAACATGTTTCTTTTTTAAATTTTTTTAAAGATATGGGGTACAATTCAGGATTAAGTATCCAAGTGGTCATCATACAGGTAAAGTTTGGGCCTCTCTTTGGTCCCCACTTTGCCTGGTTTGAGATCAGGTACCTTTATTGATGTTGTGTCACCCCCACACACACACACCCCAGCAGTATCCCACTACTGCTAATCCCTTTCTTATAGTATTATAATAAATGTTCAGGGTCAGCTTATGAGTGAGAACATGTGGTACTCTGTTCTTTGTTTTTGTGATAGATCACTGAGTATGATAGATTCTAAATCTATCCATCCAAGTTGCAGTGAAGTCCACATGTTTGTCCTTCTTTATGGTTGTATAATATTCCGTTATGTATATGTACATTTTTTTAATCCAGTCCCGTTTTTTTTTTGTTTTTTTTTTTTTTTTGAGTTGGAGTCTCACTCGTTCACCCAGACTGGAGTGCAGTGGCCACTCCCAGCCACCGCAACCTCGACCTGCTGGGCGCCGGCGATACTTCCGCCTCAGCCTTCCTAGTAGCCGGAATTACAGGAATGCACTACCACGCCCGGCTGATTTTTTTATTTATTGTAGAGATGAGGTCTCACTGCCCAGGCAGGTCTCGAACCCGCAGGCCCAGGCAATTCACTCACCTCAGCCTTCCAAAGGCACGGGATTACAGGCTGAGCCACCGAGCCGGAACTCAAATCATTCTGCAAAAAAGATCCCTGCACACACATGTTTATTGTAGCACTATTCACAATAGCAAAAACATGGAACCAACCATGCTACCCAGTCCAGTTTTGATGGGCAGCATGGTTGGTTCCATGTTTTTGCTATTGTGAATAGTGCTACAATAAACATGTGTGTGCAGGTATCTTTTTTGCAGAATGATTTGAGTTCCTCTAGGTATATTCCCAGTAGGGGGGATTGCTGGGTCATATAAAAGGTCAATGTCTAGTTCTTTTAGAAATCATCAACATGTTTCAAAAACAACTCAGATTTCTTGATTGGGTTTAGATGTGGCCATTGTGGTCACAGAGCTGTCCATATTCTTTTTGTCTACCCATCCTGTAAAAGGCTACCAAGCTCATGGGTTCCTGGCAGTTGTTTGAACATTCACTTGGTCAGAGCTCCTTCCTACTTTGAAAGATCCTTTATTGCTCCCTTTCCCACACAGGGGATGTATGATCTCGTCCCATGTCTATGGGATGTGGAGAGATTTGTACCAACCAGCTGCTATCAGTTCCCTCAATAATAAACCTGTGTCTCTTAAAAAAAAAAACCGGGCTCGGTGGCTCAGCCTGTAATCCCGCGCCTTTGGGAGGCTGAGGTGAGTGGATTGCCTGAGCCTGCAGGTTCAAGACCCGCCTGGGCAGGCGAGACCTCATCTCTACAATAAATCAAAAAATTAGCCAGGCGTGGGAGCGCGTGCCTATAGTTCCAGCTCCTTGGAAGGCTGAGATGGAAGGATCGCCGGAGCCCAGCAGGTCGAGGCTGTGGGGGCCGGGAACTGCACTCCAGTCTGGGCGACAGAGAGAATCTCCAACTCAAAAAATAAATAAAAAATAAATTAAAAAAAAAGAAAGATCCTTTAAACAACTAGAAATCTCTGCAGTTCTCTTGGGACCTCTCAATGGCTGTTATCTAAAATTCTCCTGATGTGCATTGAAATATAGAAATAGCGTGAAAATTTTTTAGACAAGGTTTCCAATCTGTACTTCTGGACAATGAGTGGCCAGATCCATGACACAAACTTCTCATTCCTATGTCTAGCACCAGGCAGGGTTGGCGAGCAGACACAATCTGACAGGTTTGGCAACACTGAAACCCAACGCAGAATAATAGTTGAGGATCAGAACTCAAATGAGCAACTGTTGCCTCAGTTTCCCCAGTAAAACTGAGAACAGACCATCTTTGAGGAGGTAGAGATTAGAGCAGACAGAAATTGATTCGATCACCCTTTGGCAGTTTAAGCCCTTAGTTTCTCCCTCAACTTCCTGCCCTGTCCCAGGGAGACAGGCATACCATTGGGTTTTTCATGCCAATATTTCTCAACCTAGAACCTTCAGATGTTTTCTGTGGATTCATGAGATTTTGAAATCATTTTAAAATTTTGTGTTTTCATATTAGTGGAAATCTAAAAATAAAGTAGTATCTTGTGGCTCAGCTACATGACCAACTCAAACCACAGAATTTCTATGTCGATAGATCTGTGTTTATGATCTAAACATAGGGGCCAAATGGAAGTGCCTCAACTGTCTCAGACTAATGAGAAATGCACACAAATGGCGTGATCATTGTCAAGTGAAGAACAAATGGCCTCACACCATTCTGTAGAAATGAAGACATTCGGGATAGAGGAAGATGGCGGACATGCTGAGTCATCACGTGGCAGGCAGCCTATTCAGCAGAGTCATGGCCAACTCACAGATCTGTGCATCTACTGTCAGGACCATATCCATGTGGCAAATGATGATTTTGTTTTAGCAAACCAACATCATCCACTGTATTAAATGAAAATTCTTCCAAATTTTCTTGACTTGGTGAATTTGTTTGTATTTTATAAATCTGTCAATGTTTGCATGGTATTGTTTATATTTAAATTTATACATTTGTTTTGGTTTTAGGAGATTATACTTAGTTTAATGTCTGTATACATTTAAGTTTATTACGATAATAAAATAATTTGTCAACCGAGGCGAGAGGATTGCCTGGGCCCGCGGGTTAGAGACCAGCCTGGGCAACATGGTGAGACCTTGTTTCTACAATAAATCAAAAAAATTAGCCGGATGCGGTAGCACATGCCTGTAGTTCCGGCTACTTGGAAGGCTGAAGTGGAAGGATTGCTGGAGCCTAGCAGGTCAACACTGGGGTGGTGTGAGTGTGCCACTGCACTCCAGTTTGGGCAATGGAGTGAGACTCCAACTCAAAAAAAAATAATTTGTCAGCATTGCTTTCCTTTAAAAAGAGACATCACTTAAACTTGAAGCACTCTTATTTTCTGAACATCACATCAACAATTTCTCTAATACAGAGGTATTTGCCCCCTCTTGGTCAGTGAGTGTGGCTAATATATTCTAATGGCCAGACTAATTACTTTTTTATGGCCCCCTTGTTTATATCCATGCCCCTGAAGAATGCTGAAAGGGCCAACAGTACTAAACAGGAATAGAACACAAAGTTCTGGAAGTTTCTCAGGGCAATCCTGAAGGGCTAGCATTTGATCAGGGGGATACAGCAGAAGTCCAGCGCCAGATCTGGTTGAGAGTTAGTTTCACCCAGGCAGCAGGCAGCCCTAACGCTCCTGGCTGGGGTTTCTTTACCTCCTCCCACTCCCACCCCTAGAAACAGGACTGGATGACAGAGCCTGCAGCTGAAAACCCACTAGCCCCAGCTGGGAACTGGTGAGGGTTGAGAGGCAGGAGCTGGATTAGTGAATTCACAGATCAATTGTTGGCCACAGAGCAAACAAATTATTTTAGACATAATTGGCTGTAGACAACAAAACACCAAAGCCATCCCAATAAAACATCACATTACTTCTGACTTGAGTTGAACAAGAAAAGAGAAGCAAGGATCCCATTAGAAGAAATTGTTGACATGTGAGTGCTCTGCCCTTAACCCTCTTCCACGGCCCTTCACATGAAACCACCTGCACATGGACAGCTCTGAGATCTAGGGAAGGAGTACCTGTGGGACATAGTGACAATGAAGGTCAGCCATACCTGCTCTGGGACACTACCAGGGGTGGTTCCTGCCTACCTTGAGGCAAATACCCACAAACCCAAGGAAATCATATGAACAAAGAAGGTGGACAAGCTTTGAGATGCAGACACACTTGGTTTATGTTAAACACATTAGAGTATGTCCTAACTCCACAAAGAAAGATGCTTTCTACCATTTTTTTGGAAACACACAACCTCTTTTTGTCTTTTATTTGCTTTCAGTGTTACTGAAGAGACGGGCGTAGAGAAATACTTCTCTCATAAGGAAAACAGCAGTGCCAGGGTAATGCAAAAGATGGGGACACTGTTTAAAGTCAAGAGGTGATGGGTAGTGGTGAGGACAGTACTGAACTAGAGGACACTCGCTCAGAAAATAGCAGATCATACTGCTAAAGGAGGGAGGGGAGACAAGGAGCACATGACCAGTCATGGGGCACCATGTCCACTGCGGGGGGAATAGGGCTGGTTAGAAGCCCAAACCTCACCTTCACGCAATCTACTTATGCAGCAAATCCTCATGTGTACCCCACAACTCTAAAATATTTTTTTAATTAAAATACCCACACAAAGAAGACTGCAGACCCTGCTCAGGCCTGCTGAAGTCACTGTATGCTTTGCTAAGGCCAACATCCATTCTGCTCAGCATTCATTCCAGGAGACAATGAAGGAAACAGAGGATAAAGTGATGGTTAAAGGGTCATTCATCCTTGGGCCAATCACTGGCCAATTTAACCAGTTTGCTGCTGCTGGGCATGTTTTTTTCCCCATAACACATTTATCAATTAACAACCTATAACAGGTAATAGAAGCAGATTCCCAATGCAGAAGACCATTATGCGTCTGGGCACATGTAATGAGGCCATTCCCACGTCTTGGCCAATGGCCCACACTAACACAGCTCTGCTGATGTGGGGATAACAAATTATATTAAGTGAAAAAACCCAACATAATGGCAGCTATTAATACCTTCCGATATTAATAGGCAGCATTAATCTTATGTAATAGAATCTGTCCACTTACCAGACACTTCATTGCACAGCTCTTCCCAGTTTCCTCCCATGTCCTCTCACTACTCTGATCACTATCTGCTGAAGAGCCTCTGATTTGTCATTACTACTAAGTTGGGTCCTGGAGGGCCACCAATGCATGTGTTGATACAGAAAAATATCCCCTCAGGACTCTAGAATTTTCCTCTTCTCTCCCCATCTACTTCTGTGAGAAAGACTATTATCCCCATTATGCAGATGTGAAAATCTTAGCTCAGACAGATTACATGACTTATATTCACCCCAAAAGGAAAATAAATACAGGAGACATCCCCCTTGGTATAACATATTCTTACTAGCCTTCTGATCTCAGTTTAGGTATCACTTCCTTCAGGAAGCCTTCCCAGACTGTTCCTCCATTCTAACAACAATGACTGGGTTAAGTGCCCTCCAACAAAGTTCCCCAGCACCATTGGTTTTTCCATATTTACCATCACCTTCTGTGATCTCCTTCTGAGCAGGGTCCTGGCATCTCTCAAATCAAAGCATAGAATGTATTCAATAAATATTGAGCAATAGAACAGGTGATCGAACGGATTATTAGATGCATTAATGGATAGGTAGATGAGACATAGATGGATGAATAGAGGATAGATGAATGGATGGGTGGGTGGATGTGTAGACAGATGGGAGGAAGGAAGGAAGGAAGGAAGGAAGGAAGGAAGGAAGGAAGGAAGGAAGGAAGGAAGGGCGGATGGGTGTTTGGGTGGATGAGTGGATGCACAGGGGAAGTGTTCTCCAGTATGATCATTTAAGGGAGACCTCACCACAAGATGGCGCTCAAAATTTTCTTAATTTATAATTTTTAGAAAAAAATGTCCACATTTCAAGTTTTAGATTGTCTTAAATCATTATGCATGCTTCACAGTTAATGTAGCTTCTTCGCTGTCCATGCTTCATGTTCCAACACACTTCACACAAAAACAAACACGTTCTTTCCCCCGGAACAACAGAACATGATGATCCTGCAGCATTTTATTTTGACATGGGTGGGTTTGATTTGTGCAGACAGCAACATTAGTACCTAGACAGTACAGGGAATAAAGATGTCATTCCTCCTCCACATCATCTCCAACAACAAAGAACAGAAAAGTGATATCCTAACTTGAAATAGCCATTAACCTTCAGAGGCATCAACTTTGCCTTAACAAAGTAATAGCTTCTTACATGTGTCCAGTGTTTTATGCCATACAAGGCCATTTCACATCACAAAAACAAAGTGGAGTACTTAGAAACTATTCCAGTCACTTGAGGTTTATTATCCCCATCTGATGCTCAGAGCAAACCTACGAGTTAGATCACAATGCCTCCCCTCTTACAGATAATAAGATAAAGGTTCAGAGAGAGCTATGATTTGTCAGGATCATCTGGGTGGTAAGTGGCAGGTTTGGGTTTTTTTAACTCTACATTAATTTGCTTTCCATTTTTTACCGCAATATAAGCCATTTCAGTGTCAAGGAGACACATTAGACACATAAGGAAGAAAGGAAACTTCCATGTATGACCGCTTCTTTTGCACATGTTGTGTGCCTGTATTTATGCATGCACACACACACACCCATCGCAGCAGCTCTGTAAGGAAAGCAATGATTACGCTTTTCGGGTAACCACAACATGCTATACGAAATGCCAAGGAGTTTCTCATACACCATTTATTTTTATCCCCGCCTACATCTGTGAGAAAGATTATTATCCCCATTATTCAGATGAGAAAATCGCAGCTCAGACAGATTACATGGCTTATGTTATGATGTCACAGAGGACCCAAGTGCCAGGGCTAAGATCCAAATTCAGCTTTATCTGGTCATTTCTGTGGTGCCATATAAAGTTGTCAGAGGCCACCTAGGTGGGAGTAACTTGGGAATTCTGGGCAGGATTCCTGGAGCTGCCGCTCTACTTTTTCAGCTCTTATTAAACTACCCACAATCCCCAAATTTTCCTCTGGACTTTAGCACATTCTGTTCCTCTGCTGGACATACCCTTCCCTACAGAATCTGTCTGGAGAGCTCCTGTTCACCTTTGAGACCCAGCTCAAATGTCACCTCCCTATGGTGCCCCTCTGATGGCCCCTTACAAAACACACACACCCTCAAGCCATATCCCTCCTCTAAGTTTTGTTTTCCACCCTACCCCACCACACACACACATTCATCTTGGGGTCTTTACAGAATCATAAATATCCCACTGCACAGTGACAAGTGTATAGGACCTGAGACTTTTCTCTACCTACAAGCTAACAAGTTGGCCTGCCATAGACTCAGAGGTGCTAGCAGGAGACACAGATGACATCTTCGCTCTCTATCTCCAGCACCTTTACCAGTGGCCTGCTCATAGGAGGGCTCCCTCTGTGATGGCTGCATAACTGAGAAAGTGAGTTTAAGTGATGGCTCTACGGGCCAGGCACAGTGGCTCACACCTGTAATTCCAGCACTTTGGGAGGCCAAGGTGGCAGGATCACTTGAGCCCAGGTGTTCGAGACAAGCCTGAGCGACATAGCAAGATCTCATCTCTACAAAACATCAAAAAATTAGCCAGATGTGGGTAGTGGTGCACTCTTGTAGTCCCAGTTACTTGGGAGGCTGAGAAGAAAGGATTGCTTGAGCCCAGGAGATCAAGGCTGTGATGACTCATGATCTTGTCACTGCACTCTAGCCTGGGCGACAAAGTGAGACTCCTACTCAAAAGAAAGGATGGTTCAAAGTCTAAATGGAGAAGAAGATCATTGGCAGATCTGTGTGGAAGGAAAGAAGGAAAGAGCTATGGAGAGAAAGACATGAGCAGCAGACACGAGTGGAGTCTAGGAGGAGGCAGGCTCCCTCCATGGACCAGTTAGAGGGCCTGGGTCTATTTGTAAGTATTAAAGTCCCCAGCTAGAAATTTCGTGAATTACAATAGCAAAAACATGGAAACAACCATGTTGCCCATTGAAACTAGACTGGATTAAAAAAATGTGGTACATATACACAGTGGAATATCATGCAGCCATAAAGAAAGACAAACATATGGACTTCACAGCAACTTGGATGGATTTGGAATCGATCATACTCAACTATCACAGAAACAAAGAACAGAGTACCATATGTTCTTACTCATAAGCGGACCTTAAACAATTATAATACTATAAGAACGGGATTGGCAGTAGTGGGAAACTGTCAGGGGAGGGGGGTGGGATTGGCAGTTGAGGGAAACTGCTAGGGGAGGGAGGGGCATACCTCATCAACAATGGTACCTGCATAATCAATGTTTGTATACCTAACCCTGAATTGTACCCCACATCTTTATAATTAAAAAAGCCACAAAAAAAATCCAAAAATTTTATACGTACTGAAAAAAAAAAAAGAAACTTCGTAAATTAAACCCAGCATGGTGGCACGTGCCTCTAATCCCAGCTACTCGGGAGGCTGAGACAGGAGGATCACTGGAAGACCAACCTGTGCAGCATAGTGAAACTCTGCCTCAATAATAAAAGAAAAACTGAAAGAGAAATTTCAGGAATCTCTGTATGTTCCCTTTCTCTTTTTTTTCTAAACAAACACACATAGCATTTGTCTGTGCCAAACACTGCCTTGAAGAGCTTCACATGTTAGCATGCATGTCACATAGATGTTCATCTTTACAGCTTCTGTGACCACCACAGGGAACTGAGTTGAATGTGGCAAGAGTGACACCCATTACATCAGAGGCTGGATGAGAAAACGCCATGTAGCTTTGCAAGTTCTCTTGGGAACTTTGGAAGCCTTTAGCGGAAAAGGAGCTCGACTATCTGAGGCCAGCCTGTGGAAAGTCCTCATGGAGAGAGAGATGTCACGTTCTAGTCCCTGCTTGAGCGTTTCCAGGCCCAGTCAAGACTGAAAGGAAGCCTTTTGGGTGACCCAGCCCTCAACACTACCAAGAGAGAGTCAGAGAAAGTACCACTTAGCTGAACCATCTACTCTCAGATTCATGAGCAAAATAAGTGTTTCTAAGCTACTATTCTGTAGCAATATGCTATGCCACAATAGATAGCTGAAACGAGTTTGGATTCCCTTTGATGGGTGCTCTTGTTAGCCCTAGAGTCCACGCCCCTACCCACTGCACTAAGCCTATATTTAAACCTATAAAATGAAACCTACCAGATAATCCTCATCACATACCAGATTTCCAAGTCACAACAGCCTACAAATGGTTCCTGCATGTTTCAAAAATGTCTTCTAATTCTTCATTAATTTGTTCATTTTGCTTAGCTTGAGTTAAAGGTAGCTAATGGTTGCAGCACTTTCAGCTCTTCCAAAGCATGCACACCAACACACTGAAGTGAGCCTGGAAAGACCTCTGATGCCCACAGCAAAACAAAAATGAAGACAGACAAGGACCTGCTCTTCAGCCACGTTCCTCACTAATGGTGAGGAGAAATCTAAACGACATTCTATCAGTCAACATGAGTATTGTGGGTTGCGGGGTTACAACTCTTTCGCACAGTTTTAGTTAAATCACACTGAGGTAAAAGACATGTGCCTGATAATTAGATTCTCTAGATCAGGGGTGAACAAATGACAGCCTGTGGGCCAAATATGACTAGCCACCTGGTTTTATAAATAAAGCTTTATTAGAACACAGCCATACCCGTTCACTTGTGTATTACTAGTAGCTGCTTTCAGCCTACACAGCAGACTTAAGTGCTTGTGAGAAACTGCAGCCTACAAAGTCAAACATATATACTATTATATCTTGTGCTTGCCCTTTACAAAAAAAAACTTAGTCAAATCCTGCCTTAGTCAAGCGAAATTTAACTCTTCTTTAATGTTTCAAATATCTCTCAAATTATTCACCCTTTCCTTCATTATTGCTTTTAAATTTTTAATTATGAGAGCTCTCCTCTAAGAGTTTGAAAATAAGACTAAATAGTAAATAACTCACTTAGGTACCCACCACTGAGATTAGACAGATGTTAACATTTTGCCATGTTTGTTTCAGCTAGATTTAAAAATGAAAAATAAAAAATATGCAACCAGAGTACCCCAGTCAATCTCTTTCCCTTCCCTCCATCCCTAGTGGTTATTGTTTCTTGAAGTTGGAGTATTTCCTTCCAATTCACATTGTTGTACCACAACTACAAACTTAGACAATTTACTACAGGCCTGCACAGTTTTTCCAGAAGTCCTATCGTATTGCATGTGTCTTTTGGCAACATTTTTCCCACTCAGCCCCATGTATTTGGGATTTAGAGTTACTGATACATGGTATATCTAGTTCATTCACTTTCATTGCATGATGGCATTCATTCACTTTCATTGCATGATGGCATTCATTTTACGAATAAACCACCAATTAGATAATAGCTATGGAACATAATGAGGGACAATGTGGTTGTTTCTACTTTTTCTCTGTTATTCACAGTGCGACACAATAAGCATCTTTGTATTGATCTCCTTGTGCCCAAATGTGTGAGTTTCTCCAGGGCATGTTCCTCTGAGTAGAAAGTTGATTAAAGGGTATGAGTGTAAGTATCCTCTACCCAACCTTCCAGAGACCTCTTTCCCCCCATTCCCATCCTGCTCTGGGCCCCAGGAGGCTGAATTATGTAGACTAATCAGCAGGTTCCCTTGCCTTCTCCTGTTGTGTTTAGACAATGAAGATGACCAATGGGAAATTGGAAGGAGAAAGAAAGTGAGGTTAGGGATTTATTTCCCCAGTTCCCTCCCTGTGGGATCGCAGCAGCCTGGCAAGGCCCCTCCACTGACCATCACAGGCCACCTCCTTGCATAGCCCTCTCTTGTCTCCAGGTGCCAGTAACTGCTCCCTCAGTGTTGCTACTCAGGTCAAGTGCTGCTAATGCTAATTCCTGGGTACTGCCCTATCCCTTGTGCTTTTCCAGTACCTTATCCATCCCTTTCTAAATTGTCCCATTATTCAACACTCCTCAAATTATCAGATTTCAGTTTGCCACCTGTTTCCTGCCAAAACCCTGGCTAACACAACATGCATCTTCAACTTTTTAGTCTTTGTAAATTGCTCCCCAAAGGAGCTGTATCCACCTGCATGCCCACATATTTGTGTATGTGTTCCTATTTCTACACATTCTCTCCAAAACTTGATGTGATTTGCTTTATAACTTTTGCTAATGAGACTGAGCAGGAGCATCTTTTAATATACTTATTGGTCATTTGGGTTTCCTCATCTATAAATTGCTAGTGCTGCTTACCTGATTTTCTGGCTTTTCCTTTTTCTTACTGATTTTAAAAAGTCCTTTAGATATACTGAATGCTAATTCTTGTTGGGCTGAAAAGAAATCTCCCAATCTGGGTCTGGTCATTTCTCTTGATTTACGGTTGTAGCTTTCAATTTTAAGGTAGTCAACATTGTCAATCTTTTTCTGATTTTGCTTTTTATAACTTAAGAAATTATTTTCTAACTCATTGTCATAAAGGTAATATCTTACGTTCTCTTCCAAAAGTTTTATAGTTTTGCTGCTTCCATTTTGATCTTTCACTGATCTGGAATGTAGTTTAACATTAGGTGGAATATGGGAATATAATTTTTTTTCCACATAGGTAACCACTAGTTTGTTGATTAGTCCTCCTTATCCTTATCAAGGCCACTTCTGCCTTGCTATTTAAAGATTCCATGAATACATGGGGCTGTATCTGGACTCTCTTATTTTGTTCCATTGACCTATTTGTCTATCCTTCTTTTAATAATACATTAACCTTATAAAAAGTCTGGAAGAATCCTACCACCTCCCCAGAAATCTGCTTTTTCTCCAAAATTATCCCTGATATACTCTCTCATATGCATTTTGGGTTTTTGATACTCTATATCACATCACAACAATTTTCTTCTATTTGTAATTTCCTAAGAGTTTTAATAAGTGGCAGTAACATATCAATAGTATGTATCATAAATGATATATAATATATAGTATATAATATAACAAATGATATACAAATAAATTGATAGAATTATCTATTTTCACCACTAAGAAAATATATGACTTTTCTCCTTGTAAGTTGTTAATGAGTATTACACTAACAGGTTCTCTGATATTGAACCATCTTTGAATTCCAGAGATAAGTCCCACTTGGTTGTATGATTTTTCTTAATAATGCTGGTTTACCCAGGATTTTTTACATCTAAGTTAATAAGAAGATTGCGCTGCAACCTAATTCTTGTGAAGATTGCCCTATAATCTAATTCTTGTGTTAGCCTTGTCAATCTTCAATTAAGCAGTTCACAAATGTTAGCTTTCTCTTTTTTTATACTATCCAAACTAGTTTAAGATTTTTCTAAGTAATTATCTGTTTCACCAAAGTTTTCAAATGCATCATGTAGGGAGAAGCTCTACCACACCGCCTTCATATCTACTCACAGATCCATCTAAGCCACACAGGCAAAGCGCAGTCACAGTGTGACCTAGAACTTTGCAGAGCACGCTGCCATCGTCCCAAAAACACGACACAAGAGGCTGTCTTGTGAGGAGCTGTCACAATGCTGATTACCACGTACCTCTCTATCTAGGGGAACTCTACCTATTTTGCAAGAGATTGCCACGAGGCAGTTTCTCATCTCTGTGCCTAGTTCTGGTGAAGTTGAACTTTCAACCTAAACTACTCTGCTTAGGGTATGGCCACAGGCTATAAAACTGTTCACCTATAGTCTAGAACTGGCTCCCCCATAACCAAGCAACCTACCACTCATGTCATCTGTCATTTGCCCCCTTTCGTTTTGGTGTAATTTTGGGGACAAGGTACATAGGGAGCTGACACCATAATGATCTTGCTTTTGTTGTGTATGTAAGTAACAATATGTAAACTTGTTTTCTCCTTACCAACCAAATCTATGACAAGGTGACTGCAAAAGTCAATGCTGCTCAGAGGCTGCTAGACACATTAGAATGATGATGCTAACAGTATTTTTTATTATTTTTAAATTTGAAATCTCATTTTCATCTAACATATATTTAAGACTTGGCTCTTCTTTTCTTATTAAATCTTGTTAGAGGTGTGTCTATCTGATTGACTTTTTCAAAGAACCAGCTTTAGTTTTACAGCTCTCCTCTTTGTTTAAAATTTATTATTATCGGTCTTATCTTCATTGTTTCCCTCTTTCTACTTTCTTTAGATTTATTTGGTTCTGTTTCAAATTCCTTACCTTATTACTTTTCATCTTCCTTTTTCTATTTGCTATAAATTTTCTCTAAGCACTATTTCACTCGCATCTCACAGATTTACATTTGTAAGATTGTTTTTTGTTTGTCATTTTGTTCTTTTAAAAAGTTCTCATTTCAGTAATTATTTTTTCTTGGGATCATAAATTATTAAGATGTTTTAAATTTACAAATGAATGCAGGATTGCTTGGGTATCTTTCTTTTCATTAATGCTGTCTCATTTTACTAAATTAGGGGCAGATAATGTAGAATGGGTCTTCACCTTATGGCTTAGTGTTTGGTCAAATTTTCAAACTGTTCCAGGTATTCTTGAAAAGAATTTGTGTTTTCTAATAGTCACGTTTAAAGTTGTCTATATTTCTATTTAATTTAACTCATTAATCTTGTTCTTCAAATCTTCTGTACACATACTAAATTTTGCCTATTCAATCTATTAATTACTGACAGAAATGTTAGCCTCCTTTTATTTTCATGAGCCTGTTGATTTTGTATTATAATTCTACCAATGCTACTTTGTGTATTTTAAGGTTGCATATAAATTCATAATTATTTTATCTTCCTGCATTATTGTTTTATCATTATGTAATAACTCTCTTTCTATTTAACAAAAATAAAGCTTGCATTATCTGATATTAATATATTCATACCAGTTTTCTTATGATTAGTATTTTTATTGCATATATTTCATTTTTATTCTCAATTTTCTTTATTTTTACTCTTTCTCCGTTCCTATGTTTTAGAAATAACTCTCCTACACAGCATTTTGTTTTGTAGCCAATCTGAGAGTTTCTGTCTTTTAAACAATGGATGTGTTTCATTTATAATTATTTCATTTACTGATCTATTTTAATTTGTTTCTCTGTTCTTGTTTTATACTTTCTACTTACTCAAATTTTTCTTTTTGTTTTCTTCTTTGCTACCTTCCACTGGATTGAGTTTTATTTATTTTCCCTCTTTCTACACTCTATTGATCTGTAAAGCCTACTACCTAATCTCTGTTCTTTTCGTGGTTACTCTTAATTTTTGAACATGCCTACTTATTTTAACAACACCTAAATTATGGACATTTATTTATCATTTTTTTCTATAATGATATATTTTAACTTCCATTTATTTAATTATTTATGTTATAGCAAGTCCCCTACATACAAACAAGTTCCATTCCAAGAGTGTGTTTATAAGTCCAATGTGCTTACAAATCCAACAAAGTTAGCCTAGGTACCCAACTAACACAATCAGCTATATAGTACTGTACTGTAATAGGTTTACAATACTTTTCACACAAATAATACTTAAAAGCAAACATACATAAAAAATAAAGAAAACATTTTTAATCTTACAGTACCTTGAAAAGTATGCCAGACATATGAACTATCTTGTGATTGGACATGCAAATGTATGTTTGCATCCTTGGAAGTTCACAACTTGAAGTTTCATATGTAGGAAACTTACTGTATTACTGTCCAGTATTGCTTGTATGCTTTAGGAATTAGTCTTATTTTTCTTGTTTTATGAAGTGAGGACACATCCTTTGTATATACACCAAATTGTAATGATTTATTTGCTCATTGTCATTTTTCTGTATTCCCTTTCTTCCTTTTAGGTTTATTCCCATTCCTTCTGAAGTGCATTGTTGAGTGACACTTTTTTGCAATAATTTTCGGGATTCATTGTATTGCTGAATCTGAAGTTCTTTGCCTTTCATTAGTTCTGAAAAAATTATCAGCTAATATCTCTTTAACTCTAAGTATTGCCACTTCCTCAATCTCTATATTTTGTAAATTTGGAAATTCATATATGCATCATATATATGTGATATAAACATCAGAACTGTCATCATTATTTGTTGAGATCTGACAGTTAAGTTTGAGAACTTGCTACCATGCTCTTGGCAGCACTGTACAAATAACTGTATTGGAACATCCTTCCCACTCTCCTGATCTGGCCCCCAGTGACTTTTTTCTTTATCCCAATAACTTTTTTCTTTACCTGAAGGTAAAGGAAAAATTGAAAGGAAGACATTTGATGACATTCAGGACATCAAGGGTAATACGGCAACAGCTCTGAAGGCCATTCCAGAAAAAGAGTTCCAAAGTTGCTTCAATAGGGGACTAGACACTGGTATCGGTGCACAGCTTCCCAAGGGAAGTACTTTGAAGGCAGCCTAGTGATATTCAGCAATGAGGAAGGTAGCACTTTTTCCAGGATGAATTAATGAACCTGATTGTTGGACCTTGTATACACACACACACACACACACACACACACACACACACACACACTCATTTATATGAAATTCTTATGTTTACTCTATGGTACACACACACGCACTTTTTAAGTATCTTTCTCTGTCCTGCTTTTTGGGAATTCTCTAAGGTCTTTTTTTCATGTCACTAATTTGTTCTTCAACTATATTTGCTGTTTACAAATCCAATGACTTTAATTTCCAATGACTATAATTTTATTCTAGAAATTATATTAGTTTTTAAGAATGTGCCTATTCTTTTCTTATACCTTAGCAATTTAAAAAATTCATATTATACATTCTCTTTCATGTTGACTTTTTGTGTCTTAAAGTCTTAGCTATTTAATTATCCTTTTAGTTGCATCTCCTGACTTTCATTCAGAATAGATAATTTCTTAATTTATTTTGTAATTTTTATTGTCAACTCACATGTTGGTTTATGCCAGGGTCTCAGTCCTAAGATTCCGTTGTCAGCAAGGTCAAAACTGTCCTCTCATTCCACTGTGGATGTTTTAACCCGGGTCCCAAAATTAAGAGGAACAATAACCCTCCCCTAGTGACACACACACACACACCAGCTACCACTTCAGCTCTTTACCACTTTTCTTTTCAGTTACCTCTTCACTTTGGAGGAAAGTTTTGCTTTTTCTTGAAAACTTAACTATTATTTTGAGTTGTTATTATTATACATTATCTAGCCTTCCGAGGTGTTTTTATGTGACAGGTTTTATGCATTCTTAATCTACCATCTTGCTGGAACCAGAAGTCAAACTGAACTTGCTGACATGTTACATGTAACATTTTTTAAATATTGTGAAGTCAAAATAGGGTCATTAACAGATAGATCAATGGTGGGAATGCATCATTGCATAAGTCATGGAAATACACGTGTGAAAGGCAGCATGGTTTCACAGAAATGTCTTAGCCCTTCAAGTTCCATAGGCATTACTTTGAATTTTAGTTCTGCAAAGTTTAATACCTATGTGACGTTAAGTAACTTAGAAAAATCTCTGAGACTCAATATTTTCACCTGTAAAATGCAAATTTTGATGTCTCATGTTTACTAGAGCTGCCAAATTTAAAGACATGTATTAAGATCCACCTGGGGTAAAAATATTTCAAAATTGTATGACACACTTTTATACCTTCTTCCAAAAGATAAAAATTACTTCATTTTGTCCTAAAAGTCATCACTTCCAACCTCAGTGACTTTGCTGAGAAGGAAAAGAAGAATATCTTCCAGAACCAATGTAGTCTGTGGCCTTTTACCTACACATAGGATGACACCAGAACAAAATAGCCAGATGACAGATGACATGAGACTGCTGTGTTACATGCTGGGGCAGCCTCATATTTTCATCTACTCTTAAGATGCTCACTTAAAGAGAAAAGTCAAGAGAGACACCATGGAAATATAAGAACAAGTACAAAGCAGATTCTGCCAAAACTTTCATATACATCCTCTCACAAATCTTCACAACAGCCCTGAGAATAGACTATATTATCCCCATTTTACATATAAGGAAACTGAGGTTCACTAAAGGTTATCCGGTCCCAAGATCATACCACAATAATTGAAGAAGCCAAGAATGAGGCCTTCACCACCCCCAACGCCACCTCCACCAGGCGGAATTAATCACTCCCTCCTCGACACTCCCAGAATGTCTTGTGCTTGCCAGAAACAGCACTTATCACACTGAAATCCATTTTTGGTTTAGTGTCTATCCCTGCCCTTGAGCTTCTTGAGGGCATTAATTGTCTTGTAATCATCTCTGAATTCCAAGCCCTGGACAAGGGACATCTAACAAAGATTTGCTAAATGAAACTCAGACCTCCCATCTCCAAATCCAGCACACTCCCATACTGCTTCCTGGTCATTATCACAGAAAGACCAAAGCCCACCTGGAATAGCCCCCATACCCAACAGCTTCTGTATCCATGCTCCTCCTCCAAGGTCAAGGTCTAGCTGAGGCTTTTCTGGGTAGCAGGAACTAAAGACCTATCCATTTTTGCATCCCTCTCTTGGCTGGGCACAGCAACTGGCATAAGGCCGGGCACATCTTAGGTGTTCAGAAAGCCTAGGTGATTGAATTGGATTGACTTTTTGATTTGAGGAGCCTTAGACACAGAACGTGCTGACTCTGGGGAATCACAGCTCCCGCAATGACTCATACATCAGGACCTCTTTAATGGGAAATTATGGAAATGTGCTGCCTGGAGCTGTCTTAATTAAGAACAACCTGATCTTGATTGCAGCTTCTGAGTGGACTATCCTCCCTTATCCTCCCGTCTCCTTTTCTCCTTGACACCGAGAAGCAGAATCTGGCTGCCATTGACAAGGCTCTCCTTCTCCCAGTCAGTCACGCTGCTGACAGACTGGGGTTGGTGACAGTTCAGCTAGTTGAGGGTGGCAGCCCTTCAGCCAGCATCAACCTCCCTAATGGGCAAGTTCAATCAGTGAGTAATAGAGACCTTGGGTTCCCTGTCCTGCCCTGGCTCTTGGGAAAGGCCAGGGCTGAGCGTGGAAACAGGCAAAAGATAGTCAGGTTAGATGCTCTTCCAGGGCCTCCTGCCCACCCCATCCCAAAGCTAGTTTATCCTGGAGACTATATTCCAACTAGACAATAAAGATGGACTCCCTCTACCCCTTACCACCTCTGAACTCCAGCCCCCAAACTAACGGCAAACTGGGCCTGAGCCCAGAAGGGAAGGAAGAGCCCAGCCATTCTCTGCAATCACAAGGACGTCTTATTAATATGCTCAGGGGTCACAAAACATGGCTGGGCTCCAGGAAGTTTTGGCTTCCCAAGTTAAGATTCCAAACCCCAGCCCAGAGCTAGATACAACCTGACAACTTCCTCTCAGACCAGAGTCCCTCATTCTGACTGTCCTGGATTCCCCATCACCATATTCAATCCATTTGTCACAGCTTCATTCATCAAACATTTATTAATGTGTGGGAGGTCCAGACATGCTGTGACCCCATGTCCTTCCCTCCTTCCTCCCTCTCCAAACACAAAAACACACACAAAGTACAATTTTGAAGTCAATATTTATTGAACTAAGAAAAGAGTTTTCAAAGAAGCTTTATCAACATGTATGACTCATCTTTTATCATAGTTGGTGGCTTTAGATTTTTCTGGTCCCCAGATTATCCAGGGAGTAATTAATGTGTAAACAAACGTTTTAATAATTTGGGAGCTCACTATTTAAAAGCTCTAGGGGTGAGTTCTGGTACTGATGTGACCTTTCCTTAAATCGTCTGGGTAAAACTTCCTTAAGCAGGAAGACCCTTGGATAGAACTATTTGAATAAATAGAGCTGTTGAACTTCACCCGGCAGGACAAGATGGGGGATGTTGTGCGTCCACTCTCCTTAATATATTATAGTTACCCTAACTGGTTCACAAGGCATATCAGAAACCCTAATTCCAAAAAACAGATCCTTCTTACCTGGGGCTTGGCTCTGATTCTCCTACTTAATGCTTTCCAACAGTTTCCTGTTACCTGGATGAGTAGTTATCAGTGAGTGGTTCTCAAGCCGGCAGCACTAACATCATTTGGGAACATAAAAGGCATGCACGTTCTTGGGCATCACCCCTACCCTCAGAATCAGAAACCCTAAGGGTAGGTGGGGCCAGTAACCTGTGTTTTAACCATCCCTCCAGGTGACTCTGATCTGCATAGTTTGAGAACCAGCCCTAGAGAGAGGAACAGCTTAGCAAGATCAGCAAGGTCCTCCATAGAGACCCTGTCAGCCCATGGGAGCCTTTGTGTGTGTTATAAAGAGTCTCCTCTCTTTGTAAGAGGAGCCACAAGCACATGCTTGCCAAGTAGAGCCAGAGACATATTTTGGCACCACATGCCCCCCTCCCCTGGGCCCGCTGGTAAAGCAAACAGCCCACACAGTCAGACATGGCAGCCCTGCCTCTGAGGCCAGATGCCTAATATCTCTTCACTTACCTCCTCATCCTCTACGTTCCACCCACCAGACATTTTGCAATTCCCCGCACACATCCTGGTACTTCATGCCTTCTTTGTGTCTTTACCTAAGCCGTTCTCTCTACCTAGAATGCCTTTCCCTATTCTTCCACCTAGAAAACTCCAGCAGCCTTTAAGACCCAGCTTGGTTGTCTCCTCTTCCAAAAAATATTTGCTGCCTGCAGGAGAGTCAGACTCCACTCCTCTCACCCCCCTTATCGTGTCTTGTTCACCTCTCACAATGTCCCTGCCTTGCTGCGTTTAATTGTTGGGTTCCTTTTCTCTGTCCCCCTCAAGGGCAAAATCTATGTCTGACTCACCTTTTATTGCAGTATCAACACAGTAGCTGGTATGTTCATACAGTGACGAAATCTACTGAGTGTCGATTCTGTTCCAGGCTCTTGGAACCAGAGATACAGTGAAGATCATGTCAGACACACCAACCTCATAGAGCTAATTCACAGTTAAGTGAATGATAGAAAGAGGGGGAAGGAGGAAAGGAAGGAGCAAGATCTTTGCAGAAGTGGAAGGATGTTGTGGCTTTTCTGGTGATTTAGAATGATTCAGAAGCTGTTTCAAGAACAGGATGACTTTCTCACAAACGGATGAATTTATTTTCTGTAAGCCTCTATCCAGATATATTTACAACGCCAAAAGAGTCAAGACCAGTTCAAAGCAGTTTGAAAAAAATCTCTAGCTGGGTGCGGTAGCTCATGCCTGTAAGCCCAGCACTTTGGGAGGTGGAGGTGAGAGGATTGCCTGAGCCCACAGGTTCAAGACCAGCCTGGGCAATTTGGCAAGACCTCATCTCTACAAAAAATACAAAAATTATCTGGGCATGGTGGCATACACCTGTAGTTCCAGCTACTTGGAAGGCTGAGGCAGAAGGATCACCTGAACCCAGGAGGTCAAGGCTGTGGTGGTCATGATCACGCCACAGCACTCTAGTCTGGACGACAGAGTGAGACTCCAATTCAAAAGAGAGAGAGAGAAGAAAAAAGTCTCTAATTGAGAGGTCTCTTCTCCCACAGGGTTTGGCTCAGCGACAGCCATTGAAGGACCATCTTGTAGTCCAGAATGTTCAGTGCCTTCCCCTGGTGGCTGCTGCCAGAAGAGTGACTGGGGATGCGACCAGATTAGGAGTCATAATGCTTCACCTCCTGTGATTATGGCTTAGATCGCTTTGTCAAGACTCAAATCAGGCTGACACACCCCTCTTCAATCAGCAGCTAATCTAATTATTAGACATGAATTGTAAGTTTCTGTTTACTGCAGTCATGCAATAATGGGGGAGGGGTTCATTATAGAAGCCATCTGACTTCTGGACCAATTTCCACACCCAGTGAGCAATGGAGTTAATAAAACAGGGGTTCAGTTTCTATGCACAAACATGAATTTTCTCTAAAGTGGAAGAACAGGTTAAAGACAGAAGAGCAGATGAGCTGACAAGGATGTCACAGGTATCCCGAGGAGAGACAGTGAAGCCTGAGTGAGGGCAGAGACAGTGGGGGAATAGATCATTCTAGAAGGACCAAGAGGCAGTGGGCATATGGAACTGGATATAGGAGAAAGAGAACAAGAGGAAACATGAGGGAGAAAAGGGATCCAGTCTGGGTTCTGAGGGTGCTGCTGGAATAGTTGAGACAGACTTGCTGATAGAATAGACTTTTTTGGCATGCTCCCCAGCCCAAGTCCAGGTCTACACACACACACACACACACACACACACACACACACACACACACACAAAGAGAGAGAGAGAGAGAGGCCTCACTCATAGACTCACATACAAACCCAGAGAAAACATAACATAACATTACACACACAAGCTCATCACAACTAATAGGTACTCATTGACAATGTGCATAAATACATTCACTCACTGTTTGACTCACTTTATGGAAGTAGTCTGACACCAAACCTGCAATATCTCTGGGGTATGCCTGTATCTGGATGTTTTTTCTTTCATAAAGAATGAATTTTTTGATTGAACTGTCCTGCCTATAATGACAAATCTTCTCCATCTATAAGACATCTTGTATTTGCATGGCACATTTTACTTTTCCAAAAAAAAATTCACAAATGTTAGCCTCTTAAAACCTCACAGCATTCTTTTTTTTTTTTTTTTTTTTTGAGTTGGAGTCTCACTCTGTCGCCCACACTGGAGTGCAGTGGCCGCTCCCGGCCACCGCAGCCTCGGCCTGCTGGGCTCCGGCGATCCTTCCACCTCAGCCTTCCGAGTAGCCGGAATTACAGGTATGCGCCACCACGCCCAGCTGATTTTTTTGATTTATTGTAGAGATGAGGTCTCGCTACCCAGGCGGGTCTCGAACCCGCGGGCTCAGGCAATTCACTCACCTCAGCCTCCCAAAGGCGCGGGATTATAGGCTGAGCCACCGAGCCCGGCTCTGAACAGGATTTCTATGGCCAAGAGTTGAGTAGGAACAGTCACCAAGCAAATGCCAGAAAAACAACAGAGAATTCCAAGCTAAGCAATTAGTACTTAGGGGCTGATGAGTCATTATGACTGACATTGGGGATAGAGTTGGTCAATTTTTCTGCAAAGTATCCTCGTATTTCATTGGATAAGAAAGATCTCCTCAGGTATTTTTCTACTGACTCCCTTGATCAGGTTAAAATACCGTGGTAATAAAATCCCCTTAGAATTTTCTCCACCAATATAAGGAATTCATAATAAGGTGTACCTGCTGAAAAAGTCTGGGTGGTTCAAGATATTTAGTGAAGATATTTACAATTAGTTCTCCCTAGCAGTGAATTAGCAGAGAATAATAGTATTGAAATTTGTGTTATCTGTATCTGAACTTTGGCATATCTAGTTGCTAGTGGTGTGGTTTTAGACCTTTCTTTTAACTTTTTAAAGTCTCGGTTTCCTCATATGTAAAATGAAGTCCTTAAGTAAAATTACTGTTTTGAGAATGAAGTGATATAACATATTTAAAAATACTTAACATTCTGATTGTCATATGGAGAACAATGTGTTGGTCTTTTTTTTTTTTT
>NW_007113343.1:56289-68950 GCF_000164805.1 Carlito syrichta | reverse complement strand
AGGCGGGTCTCGAACCCGCGGGCTCAGGCAATTCACTCACCTTAGCCTCCCAAAGGCGCGGGATTACAGGCTGAGCCACCGAGCCCGGCTTCTCACAGCATTCTTTTGGTTTGTTTTTGTAATTTCCAAATGCATTCTGTGCTGGTTTCTAGCTGTTAACACTCAAAACTATCCTGGCCCTTCTGAACTCTTCCTGTGTCACCAGGAACTAGAAACCAAAAGACTAAATTTCCCTGATCCCCTTGGCAGCAAAGTTCTGGCTTTATTCCACCAATAGGAAACATTCTCATGAGATTTTGGAAACTGGAAGGCCTCAGCCACTGGAGGGACAGAGGCTTTGCAGTGACTTCCATACGCCCGCCTAGAAATCATCCGTGTCAGTGCTTCAGGCAGCTGAGATCATTGGTGGTGGGTTTATTGTAATTTTTATAACTTCCCGATTTTCTGAGACCATCAGCAGTTTTTCCCAACCTTTGATCTTCCAGCTCTTTCGAATATTTTATAAACATGCAGTTTTCTGTACCAATTCCTTCCTGCATGTAATACCTTAAGCAGTTTTCCTGACTGATACAAATTTGTAGATTACACACATGCAAACATTTATAATTAGTTTCCATTATGAGATTAAACAGCATCTTCACAAACAAAAAAGAGTAACATCTTACTTTTCCATAACTCTATCAGATTTGTATATTTGCTTTTGTTATCTGTATTCGTTTTCTAGGACTGCGGTAACAAGGCTCCACAAACTGGTGCAAACAACAGAAATCAGTTGTCTCACAATTCTGGAAGCTAGAAGTTCAAGATCAAGATAGTGGCAGAATTGGTTCCTTCTGAGAGCTGGGAGGAGGACTCTGTCCTAGCCCTCTCTCCTAGCTTCTGGGGTTTACTGACAATCTTTGGTATTCCTTGTATCCTGCTACATTATCTGATCTCTGCTTTCACCTTCCATGGTATTTTCCTTGAGTATGTATCTGTGTCCACATTTCCCCTTTTTTATAAGGATACCAGACATATGGATTAAGATCCACCCTGATGACCTCTTTTCAACTTGATTACCTGTATAAATTCCCTATATCTGAATAAAGTCACCTTCTGAGGTACTGGGAGGTAGACTGTAACATAGTTTGGAGGGAACACAGTATAACCCATTACACTATCCAATTCCAGGTGGAAAATCCCAGCAGCCATCTGTTGAATGTATCACTCAGGAATTCGGGAAGATGTAGGCTACCGATACAGAGTTGGAAGTGTTAGCAAAATGTGGCTATTGAAGTCACTGGGAAGTTCAATCAGAGAACATAACTACAGGAAGAAAAAAAGAGGTTTGGAAACAGAATCCTGACACGTAAGTGAGGGACAGAGGAGCATGAGGCTGAGAAGAAACAGGTGAAGAGGTGGAAGAAAAGCAAAGAGAAGACAGAGTCGCAAAGCCAAGGGAGGGGCAAGGTGAGGTGTGAGGATGGATAACTAGAAGATGAGGCAGATCGGATGCTAGGCTGGCACAGAGCTTCTGCAACGTGCTGCTCCTAGACGCTGTCAACCAGGACCCCGAGCACCAAGCAGCAGCTTGACTCACACTGGTGCTGCCGCCCCCTGTCTATCTGCTTATGCCGCTATCTTCCCAACCCCTAACCCCCTGGCTCCACTAGCACTTCTTTGTCACCAGGAACGAGAAAGCAAAAGGCCACATTTCCCCCGATTCCCTTGTCAGCCGAGTTCTGGGTTTTTTCCACCCATAAGAAATATTCTCATGAGATTTTGGAAGGTGGAAGGCCCCCAGTGCTGGAGGGACGGAGGCCTTCAGCAGGGGATCCTACTAGAGTGAGAGTAGGTTTCTTCATTGGAATAGCCAGGAATCTTTTAGAAGTTGAGAAGTGACAAAAAATTAAATTCAAAAGACACCATAGAATTGAAGGGGAAGAGGAAGAAGCAGAGCAGCTTCAGGAAGCAAGGGTGCAGCTCAGTCCCTGGAAGCAGACTCTAAGATGGATGTCAGCGTAGGGGAGGTTCACCAGGGAGAGCCTGAAGCAGAGGAAGCAATGCTGGGCAAAGGGAGAACTTGGGGGTTGAGAGCTGCAAAACTTGACAGAGGGCCCAGCCCACCCTGGGAAGTTCCAAAGCTGGAAGTTCCAAAGTTTCAGAGCTGGGGCAAGGGTGCCGAGCTTTTATCCCTCCATGTTGATCAGTTGTCTGAATTGAGACAAGGATGCTAGGCCTTTATACTCCACACCATAAAGAAGGATATGACCTTAGACAAGGCAGTTCTCTTCAGCTGAGGCTGTTACAGCAGCCAATGGGCAGGGCAGGGCTTTCTGCCAGCAGCTCCCAGCAGCTTAAACAGTCCTTCATCCTGTGATGGACTGAGCGTTTGTGCCATCCACCAGCTCCCCATCATATCTTGAAGCCCTAACCCCCAATGGACTGTATTTGAGAGAAGGTGGCAGTCTGAAAACCAGGAAGAGAGGCCTCACCAGAAACCAACCATGCTGACACCCTGATCTTGGTACTTTCCAGTCTCCAGAACTGTGAGAAAATTAATTTCTGTCGTCCAAGTCACATGGTCTGTGGTGTTTTGTTATGGTAGCCTGTGTCAACTAATGCATTTCTTGAAGGAAATTGTGGGCAGTGAATTCCAGGGACTGAACCAGGACCCAGTTGCTCAGGTTTTTCTCTCTGTCTCTCTGTCTCTCTGTCTCTCTGTCTCTGTCTCTCTGTCTCTCTCTCTCTCTCTCTCTCTCTGTCTCTCTCTTTCGCTCTCTCTCCCCTCCCCCACCACCCTTCCACACTCTCCCCACCTCTGCTCTTTCCTTCAAATTGTGAGAGAGAACATGAGCACCTATAGCCCCTCATCTGAAGCCATGATCCAAGTGATGCTTGGATTGAAATCCCTCAGATTTCAATCTGGCAAACCCCAGGAAGGACTGTGATTCGCCCAGCTTATACCATGCACATGCTCCTGGACCAAGCCCAAGGCCAGTGGCATCAGATACTACGTTTGACTTTATCTTCGGCCAAATAAGCCAGGTTTGCTATCAGAAGACAAAGGAGCAAGGAAGGGGTAGATGCTGCGTAGAAAAGGGAAATAGACATGACACCCATTATTTCACCAATTACCTGCTCAGTCAAATTTCAGTAACTCACCAACCACATGACATCAAGCAAGTCACCTCACCTCTTGAACTTTACTCTCTGTCAAGTGACAAGGACCATGGTTGTAATGAGAATAAATGACTGTGCAGGGTTGGCACATAGTAAATGTCCAATAAAAGATTGTATCTATTACCTATATTTCTGGACTCAGCGATAAGGAAATATAATTTTGCATTTCATACTTTTGAGCCAATTTTCAAAGCATGGGTGAAAAGCAAAATCCAATTATATTTGCCCCAGATTATAACTTCATAACTCACAAAGCTACTTGAAATATGCATTTTTCAAATAAGGAAACTGAACTCCAGAGAAGTTAGTAACTAGCCCAAAATCCCACAAAGAGAAGAGACAGAAGTGGAATCAAGAACCCTGAACTCCAATAACATCCCCCGTGCTCAAACCTGCTGCCACTCCCCCCTGCCATTGTCTCCCTGAACATCAACAAGACCTGGCCCATGTGAGCCCAGGAGACAGCGTCTCCTCTGTTCCCAGACACCCAAGCTGGATTGCCAAGCCCAGGGCAGCTCAGCAACGCTGCTGTGATAGAATTGAAAGCTTATGGGATATCTGGAAAGCAAGTGGGATGTCTGGGAGTAATAAGTCTCTGACTGCTTGTTCATTCGGCACCCAGTGGGGAGAGCACAGATTCCTCTCATCTCTCTTTCTTAAGAATCAATTATAAACTTAGTGGTGCATTTAGTAGAGAATAAATAAATGAAATCAGGTTTCTTTTTTAACCTTTTATGGAACTGACGCTTTAGATCACATTCCTAAAAGTCACTCTGGGTCCATCTGATACATCCATCGGTAATTGTGGCACAGATTTTTAAAACTTGAGTCTTGGTGTCCTGAGAAGAAAGACAAGTATTTATTCAGCCAGGGGAGGTGGGAGCAACAAGGAGAAAGAAGTATTTTTAGGTGAGCCTTGAAGGATGACTAAGTGGGGTTGAGCATTCCAAAGAGGAAGAACCAGTGTGAAAAAAGATGCAGAAGTAAGAAACAGGCTGGCAGGATCAGATGGGAGTTCAGAGATCATTTTGATGAGCATCAGAGACTGGACTGGGGTGAGAACGAGGCTGGTCCCAAGGGTCCCTGCACTGAGGGTGGGCTAAGCAGAGGCATGATGCTACAGAGGAGGGTGTGCAGACAAAAGTGTTCAGACTTTGAAGCAATAGAATTTGAGGGCAAACTTGTACTTTCTGATACTAACTTAGGAGTGCTGTAGGAAAGCAGACCTGAGTTCAAATCCCACTGCTGCCACTCCTGGAATATGGGATTGAATGTGAGTTATTTAACCCCGGGTAAACCACTATTTTCTCAGGTGCTGGAGATAACAATAATCCTCCACTTAGACTATGTAAACTCAATGCCTACTTCTGGAAGGGAAGGCAAGCTACATCGCTAAGGCATACAATGATAAGGAGTACTAGGAATTGCATTCAATTCTAGTCTAACTCAAACATTGTACAAAGATCATGCAGGCTAAACAAAATACATTTGGCCAGTGTATAGTCAAGATATAAATTCTTATTTCACAAGATTGTTGCAAGAATTGAGATAATGAATATCAAGTGCTTTGCATAATAGAGAAGCCAGACCCCTCTCCTAAAAAAAGGGTACATATGCTATGATTCATTTATATGAAGTTCAGATGGGGCAAACTAATCTATGGAGAGAGAAATGAGAATGGTGTTTATCTGAAGGAGGAGGGAAGATTGGCAGTGAGGGTGGGAGGGAGCCTTATGGTATGTTGGAAATATTGTAGGACTGATTCTAGGTTTAGTTACATGACTGTACACATCCATAACAAGAAGAAACTGTGGGATCAAATGGCTTCAAGGAGGTAAGTTTGGACCACAGTCCTGAAAGACACAATTCTCTGAATATCATAATTCTAAATGTTGAAATCCTGGAAGACCAAAATCCTCAAAATATAAAAATTCAGTGAGCTGTACACTTAAGCTTTGTGAGCTTTATTGCAACAAGTTACACTTCAACCCAAAATGAAATTTTAAAAGAAATTCTTCTCGGTATAAGAAGTGATTTTATTATATAGTGATACTCAGCAATGAGATATGTGCCACAAGGTAAATAAATCAACAAAATGAGCAACAAGCAATTATCAAAGAACTGCTGAGTGCTGCGTGCTTATGTCAGATATATTTTCCAGAAATGACTTTCTACATATACAATATTTGATCTTACATATCCATGAGTTAGACAACTATAGAGTCAACCAATTGCAAATTGAAAATCTTCTTTTTAAAAAAAAGTGTCTGTAAAAACACATACAGACTATTTTCTTGTCATTATTTCCTAAACAATACTGAACAATAACTATTTTACATGGCATTTACAAGAACTGACAGTTAAGTTCACAAACACATTCTAGAAAAAGTACTACATACCTCATTGCTGAGTAGCACTACAGTCACCTTCGAAGTACTCCTCCTGGGAAGCTATGCACCAATGCCAGCACCTAGTCCACCCATCAAAGCAATTTTGGAACTCTTTCTGGATTGGCCATCAAAGCTGTCATCACGAGAACATCAGAGTCTGAATTAGAGCAATGAAAAAACACTAAATTTCTTGTTAAACTTGGCAAGAGTAGAAATGAAATCAGGGACATGTGAGTCTAAGTTAAAGGGGATAATTCATTGAAGAAAATGGCAGCATACCAATGGATTAAACATTTTTCTGAGAGGAGAGAAAGTATCACTGAGGAAGAGAGGTCAGGACAGCCAGTAATGAGCAGAACTGACAAAAGCATTGCAAAAAATCGCCAAATTGTGTGCCAAAATTGTCAGCTGACTGTGAGAAGAATAGCAGACCAAATAAACACTGATAGAGAAACAGCTAAGAAAATCTTAGCTGAAAATCTTGGCAAGAGAAAGGTGTGTGCAAAAATGGTCTGCACGAGCTCTTGCATCATGACAATGCACCAGCTCACACAGCACTGTCTGAGGGACTTTTAGTCAGTAAACAAAGAACTGGATTGGACCACCCGTCCTACTCACCTGATCTGGCCCCCAGTGACTTTTTTCTTTACCCAAAGATAAAGGAAATATTAAAAGGAAGACATTTTGATGGCATTCAGGACATCAAGGGTAATACAGCTCTGATGGCCATTCCAGAAAAAGAGTTCTAAAATCGCTTTGACAGATGGACTAGATACTGGCATTGGTGTATAGCTTCCCAAGGGGAGTACTTCAAAGGTGACCATAGTGATATTCAGCAATGAGGTATGTAGCACTTTTCCTAGAATGAGTTCACAAACTGAATTGTCAGACCTCACGTGTATGTGTATGTATACAAGGGGGGCCCAAAAAATGTTGAATTGTCTTTTGGAGGGTGGACCCCTGTTGTACAGGCTTCCCCCACTAGGTAAGTGTTCTAGGACCCCATCAGCCTCAGTGTACCAGCTAACATTGTTGTGAGAAGCTGCATTCAGCTTCAATGAATTTTTTTGGAGATTCTTTCAACGTGTTTGCCCATTTCATGATGAGTGATTTACAAGCGTACCTGCCCACACTGCACTAAGTGTTCAGCAGTTTTAGACCCCAAAACAACATGACCCCAAAGCCCCCACCCTCCTCATTCACCCAATTGAGCAACTTTGAGAAAAAATTCCTCAAAGGTAAACGTTCTACAGCTGTGGAAGAGGTGAAACAACTCTTTAAAACTGACAAGTTCGAAAACTGTTTTTGAGCAGTGGAAAAAGCATCTGCACAGGTGTACTGCATCAGAGCGTGCACTGAAAGTAACTGAAGCTTAAACATGTAAGAAAAAAATACATAATTTTTTAATAAATACATTCCAGGTTTTTTGAGTCCCCTTTGTGTGTGTGTGTGTGTGTGTGTGTGTGTGTGTGTCTCAGATGCTCTTGCCACAACCTAAGTTTCATTCCTCCCACCAAGAGGTGAGGTCTTAGCCAGGCATGGTAGTGCGCGCCTGTAGTTCCAGATACTTGGAAGGCTGAAGTGGAAGGATCGCCAGAGCCCAGCAGGTCGAGGCTGCGGTGGCCGGGAGGGTGCCACTGCACTCCAGTCTGGGTGATAGAGTGAGACTCAACTCAAAAAAAAAACAAAACAAAAAAGAGATGGGGTCTATGGCCCCTCCCCTTGGATCTGGGCTGGGCTTGTGACCATTCTCACCAATGAAGTGTGGCAAATGTGATGCTACGTGACTTTCAAGATAGGTCATAAAAAGCATATGACTTCCACCTGGCCCTCTCTTGAAACACTTACCTTGAAAGCCCTTCCTCCCATGCTGGACAAATCCCATGGAGAGAATACATAGGGAAAAGATGCTTGGGAAGCCCTCCCTGTTGAGTCAAGATGCCTTCCAGATGACCCTAGACACCGTCTAACTGCAGCTGAATGAGAGACCTGAGCCAGAACCTTTCAGCCAAGTTGCTCCTGCATTCTTGACTCACGGAAACCATGAGAGATAATACATCATTATTGCTTTAAACAATAAATTTTGAGGTGGCTGTTAGCAACAACAGATAACTAATATAGATGTTGGTACCTGGAAGAGGGGTGATGTAACCATCCCCCTCTTCCAGCTAGAAGAGCAGTGAAGAAACTATGGGGTCAAATGGCTTCAAGGAGGCAGGTTTGAACCACAATCCTGAAAGACACAATCTTATATGCCATAATTCTAAATGTTGAAATCCTGAAAGATCAAAATCCTGAAAATATAATTCTGGAAAAAATGATTTGTATGATTATTCAAAATATATGTATTTACATTTTTAAAGGGGTATTTATTTGAGAAGCATAAAAATGTGACAGGACACTTTATAGGCTACTTATACAATAAAATAGGCAATAATAACATGCGAATTTTTGCAAGCATACACACTCAGGTATTCCAATGGCAGTCATGCGGATGAAATATTCATGAAGAAATAGGTCAAAAATGAAATGTATAAACACATATCACTATGGTTGGTAACGATGTTCACCAGCTTTTTAACTGCAGTCACCTGAAGTACCATGAGGGACAACTTAAATGTTTGGATGAGATCAATCAAAAACCACAATGTGTCACCACCACATATGCAGTTGCCCAAAGAACCAACTTTTTATCTTTCACAAACACAATGCACACAAAGGGTATCTCTTCATTTAGTGAGGAGGTTTCAGCATCTTTATATTGAGAACCAGGGCAGCTATGGTGTAACTCCCAGTCTAAGGTAGAAAGCCTCAGGACCTGGGGTTAGCTGGTGTAAGTCCTGGAGTCCAAATGCCAGCGATATGCTGTGTCCTCACATGGAGGAGAGAGAATTCTGGTGTCTCTTCCTCTTTTTATAAGGGCACTGGACCTATAGAAGGAGTGCCCTATTCTTACAACCTCATTTAACCTTTTTTTTTTTTTGAGTTGAAGTCTCACTCTGTCACCCAGATTTGCCCTGCTGGGCTCTGGCGATCCTTCCACCTCAGCCTTCCACGTAGCCAGAACTACAGGCGCACACTATCACGCCCGACTAGTTTTTGATTTATTGTAGAGACGAGGTCTCACCAAGTTGCCCCATCGGATCTCGAACCCGCGAGCTCAGGCAATCCACTCGCTTCGGCCTCCCAAAGTCCTGGGATTAGAGGCTGAACTCATTTAACCTTTAGCACAAGTGTTATCTCCTAATGCAGCTACTTAAGGGTTAGCGCTTCATGTGTGATAAGGTGGGGAGATACAAACATTCAGTCCATAACATACGGTAAGGGTAAATCTAGCAATACTGTCTTCTGTGGCAAAATGGAAAACAGCAAATGAACCTAATAAATTGGGTGATCTAGCAAAGGAGATTTCCAGACAGAATGTTGAAGATGCCACCTGGCTTCTGGTTGCTTATAATAAAATGTGAAAAGCAAGAAGACACGTTAAAGAACCATTGTGCACAGAGGGGCCAGGACTTGCTGGGTTTGAAAATAAAAATATCTTATTCCTAGACACTCCAGACAGGATATGATACTAAAATTTTTAAATGGCCTCCAGGAAAAGATCAAATCCAAGGTACTGTCAGGAAAACGTGGTTTAAAGATAAAGCTGGGAGAGTGAATGTAAAACCCTTTATTAAGACCTCAGAAAAATGTAAAACAGTGCTTCAAACAGCAACAACAAAAAAAGCTCCTCAAAGAGCTCCATAAGCTATAAGACTTCTGGTCATCTTCAGTGTGGTGACCCATAGCAGGCGTGCAGGAAACTCAACATGCAAAAAAACCTCAATACTTGTAGTTGTGACTTTTATCTAATGGAGCATATGCCAAGAGGTTCGTAAAATCTTGCCAGGGCTGTAAGATGACTGCATTGGTTGTAACGCTGCCTGCCTGGATTAAAAAGGACAGAGGCAGCCCTACAGTGAAAATGGGGCTTTGGGATCCTTTTGTAGTTCACTAAGTGTGATGATTGGGCATTCACGTGCATGTGTGAGATGTGCCACCCTCAAGCCTTGTTACAATGTCAGCACATTGCCCGTCTGACAATTAAAAAATTAAAAAGAAAAGAAAATGGGTCTTTGGACCTTCAAACCACTATAAGAAAGCAAGCTGAGAAAACGGCCTAGCTATAAATACTGACTATTTCTTGTGGAAGGTAAAGGATGAAAGACTCTAGTAGCTTCCACTGCCAAGGCCCAAGTGGGGAGCCAAGAGCCACAGAGAGCTACCTCAGGCAGCAGGACTGAGTTCTGATCAAGAAACTGCCCGTGTGCCCAGCAGAATTTTCAAAACTGCTGAGAACTTCTATGTAGCTCCCATTTCCCCTTTTTTTCCTTCTGACAGGACTGTCTACAGCAGTTCTCCTATGCCCACTATGCATGTTAGGTGGAGGGAAGATAACATGTTTCTTTTGTTCACAGTCCTGTAGACCAAGAGGAACAGTTCAGGAGGTGCTGTCTTTGGGGAGTTCACCCAAGGAGCCTCATCTTAACTTGGAACTGATTGGATGACAAGGACCAGGACTTCAGGCTGATGCTCTAATATGATGAGACTTTGGGGGCCCTGAGGAAGGGATGAGTGTATGTTGATGCGGGAAAGATACGAATCATCAGGAGCCGCAGGTAGACTGAGACAGCCAGCCTCCTGTGATCTTTGCCCTCATGTTGTCCCCTCCCACACTGAATCAGGGCTGGCTCTTTGTGACCAGTACAATACAGAGGAAACTGGGCTGGGTCATAGAAGGCCTTGCAGCTTCTGCCTTGGACACTCAGACTTCCTGCTCTGAGGGAAGCCAGCTGCCGTGATGTGAGACATTCATAGTGCCCTAGAGAGGGGAATAGAAACCCCTCCAATGGCCAGCACCAGCTTGCCAGCCCTGTGAGTGAGTCACCTTGAGAGCGGATATGCCAGCCCCAGTCAAGCCTTCAGATGACTGAAGCCCTGGCTGACATCTGACTGTAAACTCATGAGAGACCCTGAGCCAGAACCACCCAGCCATGCTACTCTGGAATTTCTGCCCCAGAGAAACCATGAGAGGAGGAGAAAAGGTTACTGTTGTTTCAAGCCACTAGGTTTGGGGATGATATGTTTCATGGCAATGGATAACCAACACAACTCTATAGGGTATACAAAGGAGAATCAGATGTGTAATCCCTGGCCACAGAGATCTTACAATCAGGTGAGAAGAAAATGTGTAGAAATTGGAGAACACACAGCTCAGGGCAGAGATTCACTTGCCAGACCATTACAAAACAATTTTTCTCTCCTGCTGGGATATTAACATTGGGAGACAGTTTCAAGAGATGAGCTGGTGCCTTAGACAGATTTTTCTTTCAGCACTAAACTCCATCAGGCTCTGGCTTTGTTGTTGCAGAAGAGGTCTTTCCAGTTCCAGAGTTCTTTTTCATTAGCTCTGTCACCATGTGACAGAGACGGGTCAGGGATTATCACGCCTACAACACAGAGGATTAAACTGAGGGCCCCACTGGATCATTGGCTTGTCCAGGCCCTGAGCACTTTCTGCTTCCATAACAGCTCTCAGCAAGCTCAAAGCTGCCACTGACTGCCAAAGGAACTCGAATTCAAAACACAGAGGCTGGGTCACAAGCACACATTAAGGAACAACATGGGGGGGAAATGCAGGCCAGTTGCTCTGATGGGGACCCTCAGTGAGCAATAACAGACTTGGCTGCCTTAAAACAATCTTTCACACCTATTAAAATCTGTCCCTCAGGGTGTTGAAGTGAACTAATATCTAGACGAGATTATGTCCCTCTTTACCATGTGACTTCAGGCCTTTCTGGGCCTCTGAGTCTCATCAGTATTGGTCTCTAAGGCTCCCTGTGGCTCTGGCATTGTAGGGTTCCTGAGAAATTTGTGGGCCCTTCAACACTAATGTTGGCATAATAATACTAGGCCATTCCCATCTTGAGTCTCCAATCTACAAGATCAATGCCAAACAGGAAACTGCAGGCAGTAATTTATTCTGAATTCTCCCACCATGGGACTTTTTTATGTGCATGGCTACATGGACTCTAATAAAACATTAAACAGACAAAGAAGGTTTCTGCCAGTTTCCCCAGCCCCCTGACATATGCTGCCCTTTCTGCCAGGCCCCCCTGGAGAGAGGACCTCCCTGGAACTGCAGCTGTGATCAAGAATAACCACAGGGAGACAGGCTGGAGGTTGGTTGCAAAAACAACCAAGCCCATAAAATAAAATGGCATAAGAATAAAATAAAACATTATGGAAACATAAAATGGCCAAGCTAGATTAATGTCAGAGGACCCTCTGATCAATACTCACCTTTGGTCTATATATCTCAAGGAGGAGTATCTGCCTGCCCAGCCCTGTCCAGTTGACTTTGCCCTGCTGTGTTAGTCTGAGTTCTCCAGAGAAGCAGAGCTAATGGAGCAGATAGACAGATATAGATATGTAGATGTAGACAAGGAGATTTACCAAAAGGAGTTAACTTACACGATATGGAGGTTGAGAAGTCCAAGATCTATAGTCAGCAAGGTAGAGATCCAGGAGAGCCAATGGTGTAGTTCCAGTCCAAAGGCCTGAGCACAAGAAGAGCTGATAGTGTCAGTCCAAGTCCAAAAGCAGAAGACTGATGTCCCCACTCAAAGACAGTCAGGTAGAGGGAAAGAATTCTTTCTCACTCAGGCTTGTAGTCTCCTCAGGCCTTCAATGAACTGGATAAGGCCCACCCACATTAGGGAGGGCAATCTGCTTCACTCAGTCTACCAAGTCAAATGTTCATCTGATTCAGAAACATCACCACAGATACACCCAGAAATCATATTTAAGTAAATATCTGGGCACTTGCGGCCAAATCAAGTTGACACATAAAGTTAACCATTGTAGATGACGAGAAATTACTTAATGGGTATCCAGTGATGGATACAGTAAGAGCCCTTAATTCATTACTATGCAATATATATCAATGAAACAAAATTACACTTGTGCCCCATATATATATATACACAAATAAAAAAGAGGGTAGAGTGAGTAGATTGCCTGAGCCCGTGGGTTCGAGACCCACCTGGGCAGGCGAGACCTCATCT
>NW_007113343.1:28121-56269 GCF_000164805.1 Carlito syrichta | reverse complement strand
AGTGAGACTCCAACTCAAAAAAAAAAAAAAGAGGGTGGAGTGATGGCCTGTCCCCTGTAATCCCAGCATTTTGAGAGGCTGAGTCAATTGAGAGGCTGAGGCAAGAGAATTGCTTGGGCCCAGGAGTTTGAGACCAGCCTGGGCAATACAGTGAGACCTTGTCTCAACAAAAAATTAAAAAATTAGCCAGGCATGGTCATGTGCACGTGTGGTCCCAGTTGCTCTGGAGACTGAAGTAAAAGGATCACCTGAACCCAGGAAGTTGAGGCTGTGGTGAGTCCTGATCCATGCCACTGCACTCCAGCCTGGGTGACAAAGTAGATTCCTACTCAAAAAGTATATAAGAAAAATCAACATAAAGTCAATCACTCCATTAATTAATTTAATTAACCATCACACCCACTCAGGCCCTAGGGGAATGGGATCACCTTGCCAAAACAGTAAGACAAAGTGAGGTCTGGAAACAAACAGACCATGCTGGTACTTGATCTGTTGGGCTTGGCTCTGGGAGCCCAAGTGAGCACTGAACTGACACTTCATTTTATAGCAGCCATTATCACTTCACATGAGAGAATAGCAAGCCTCCAATCTTTCCCTGTTACACCAATCTCTGTAGTAGCACATAGGACCAGAAATAGCCAGCAACACAGTAGTGGAAACTTGGTAATTTGAAGGCTAAACTTTGATCTCACAAAGCAGGAATGCATGAGCGTCTTGGGAGAGTAATGTGTCCACTCGGAACAAGGATATGATCCGTGTAGAGGTGTACAGGTCATGAGCTGGCATGGGAAGAAGAAAGGGTTCCACAAAATATGCAGAATCAGGACAAGGTAGGTGACGGGAAACTGGAGGGTACTTCAGTTACTTCTGTCTAAGGAGGCCAACGTTACCTTGGGGAGGCCAGGGAAGCCCATTCTCAAGTGATGCCTCACATTGTATGTGGCTGATGTAAGTAAATTATGACTAGGCTAACTGTGGAGTAAGCAAAATACAGTACGCTCGCTTCTTAGCTAATCTTTTTGTTGTATTTACAAATTCCTTAATAAAGGGTGCCTTTTAGATACCTTTAAGGAAGACTACATTGCAAAGGCATAGTTAATATACACGGTGGTCACTGGAATACTCTTCAGGGACAGACTCTGAAAGCAAGTCCCCCATTCCTTCTGCCCCACAGGAAAGAGAGAGAACTTCTTTCTGCTGAATTCCCTTCTTTAAATCCCCTTCTCACTTGGTGGGAAGCACACCCAAGATGAGCTCTCACAAGGACTCCTAGTCCGGTGCTCTTCCTATTGTACTGTGAAGAAGCAAAACTCAGAGCCTGGACTCAGAAACAAGCACCAACTCTTTATCGAGTACAAGTGGGACATCAAACACCAGCAATACCATCTCCTGTCTTGGCTCACATTCCTCCCAATCCCCCTACTCTAGGGCATCTCCCATGCACATACACAAGCCCACCACCACTGGGCATCAGCACTTGGTACAGATGTGGTGGGGTGAAGGTGTGAGAACAGAGCTATTTGATTGGCCCAGGGTCCAGGACACTCAGAGGCAGAAGCCCAGGCCTTGGTTGGTTTGCAGGGTGGTAGAGTAGACACTTCACTCTCTCCCAGTGATACAGACCACCCACCTCCACACCAGTTCACTGTCAGCCCACAGTGGCTCATGCAGCACATAACTAACCTTCCTTATCACTAACTTGCTTCCTCTCCAACCTCAGCCCTGGCCCCCATTGTCCCAGCCCCCTGACTCCAGCCCTGAAGACTTAACCTATGCAAGGACTCTTCTGGTGTGACAGCCTTATCTCTCTCCTGTGGACTACGAATTAGCTCATCCTCAAGAGCCCAAGGCACCTAGTAGCCCTTCCAGCTCCAGCCCTGAAGACACCAACCCAAATCCCAGCCTCTTGGCCAATGGCAGTGCAGGCCCAACTGCCCCAGGAAGCGGGAAGACAGACAGCAAGACACTCCTTCCATTTCAACCCTGCACCCAGGGGACTGGGAGATTATAGTCTGAATAGACACGTCTCCAGTGAATACATACATATGGCCAATAAGCACATGAAAAGATGTTCAACATCATTAGTCATGCAAATCAAATCAAATGCAAATCAAAATCGCAATAAGATACTGCTTCCCACCCATTAAGGTAGCTATTATGAAAAAATAAATAACAGGTATTGTGAAGGATGTGGAGAAATTAAAACTCTTGTGCATTGCTGGTAGGAATGTAAAATGGTGCAGAGGCTATGGAAAACAGTTTGACAGTTTCTCAAAAAATTAAACATAGAATTACCATATGATCCAACAATTCCACCCCTAGGTACCCAAAAGAACTGAAAGGAAGAGTGCAAGTAGACACATGTACACCCACGCTCTTATCAACAATATTCACAGCAGCCAAAATGTGGAAATAATGCAAGTGTTCATTGACAGATAACCAGATAAACAAAATGTAGTATTTACACACAATGGAATACTATTTGGCCCTAAAAAGAAATGAAATTCTGATACGTGCTACACCACGGGTAAACCTTGAAAACATTATACTAAGTAAAATAAGCCAAATACAAAGATAGATATATCGTATAATTCCACTTAAATGAGATACCTAGAATAGGCCAATTCACAGAGACAGAAAATAGAATAGGGGCTAGCTGGAAAGAGGGTATGGTCTCAAGGGAGAGATGGAGCCAGAAGCTTGAAGGTAAATGTGGCCCTCACTGCATCTTTAAATTTACTTTTAAATAAACTCTCTGAGTTTCTCAGTGGCAGGCATTGGACTCCATATTAATCAGAAAATAGCCAGTGCCATGTTAAAGCCAAAGGAGCAAATAAGTTCCACTTGCTTGCCAGGGAGAGGCAGCGGAGCATTGCAGAAGGTGCTCAAGTCTTGGCATCAGATGGCACTGAGTTCGAGTGCTGACATTTGCAGAGTATATGGCCTTGGACAAGTCACACAACCTGCACAGGACTCGGACTCAGACCCCACTGTAAAATGGGGCAGTCATACCTACCTCCCAGGGTTGATGCAAGGCTCTAACTGAATACCTACTATGTGCCAGATACAGTCCTCTCAACAACCCTACAAAGCAGATACTGTCAGCCCTCATTGATTCATGAAGAAACTAAGGCACAGAGAAGCAAAATAACTTGGCTAATTATTGATCATCCATTTTCTTAAATGTCTACCACAGTGTTAGGCCCTAGGGAAATAGCAGTGAAGCAGCACCCACAGGAATAGAGAAGACAGGCAATGAGCCAGTGAGTCCAGGGAGTTTCCTGGATATAAGGATGGGGGTATGCAGGGGCATTTGGGAGCAGCAAGGGGTGTTAGATTTAGTCTGGATCATCAGGGACTGTGGTAACAAAACGGAGACCTGAAGGCCAAGAGGAATTAGAGGACAGTGAAGAGAAGAAAGGGGAACAGGAGAAAGGAAACCAGCAGGTCACCCAACTGGTACCCAGGTAAGCATGGAACAAGGAGGCCTCGGTACACCTGTGTGTGGCACAGAGCAAACACTGATGGGGGCTGCCGCCACCCTTCATCAAGTTATCGCAAAAGCGAATAACAAGAGAAGAACAGAGAGCACTGGGTTGCCATCCTAAAACATGGCATCTTGTCCTAGCTCTGGCGCATCTCAACTCTGGGTCTCAGTCTCCTAGCTGTAAAAAAGTGAGTTGGAAAGCTTGGCTGATCCTGCCTCATTCTTTCATTCAGACAATTACCAAGTGCCTTTTATGTGCCCAGTCCTCTTCCAGACAGTGGGAATCTATCACTGAAGAAAACAGATACAATTCTTCCCTAACAGAGCTTACAATCAAGAGAAGGGAAGACAGGCAACAAACTATTATAAAAAAACACATTAAAAATAAACAAATAATATAATTCTTTTAGAAGGTACTAGGCGCTATGAGGGAAAAAAGAAAAAGTAGAGCAGGAATTAGTTTTTATTTTCAACAGGGTTATCAGAGCAGGCTGCACTAAGGAAGCCTATTTGAGCAGTGAAGACTTGAAAGAGGTAAGACTGCAAGCCATAGACAAACCTAGATGATTTCTATGGGTCAGAGGAAATACACGAAGGCTCTAAGCAGAGGATACCCACCAAGTTAGAGAAACAGCAAGGAAGCCAGTGATACAGATTTTTCAGGTCAGTCTGGGCTTCAAGAGTGTCAGCTCAATGGGTTACCCAGCCAAGCCCCAGAGAAGGTCAGCTCCATGGGCTGGCAAGCCTAGCCTCAGGAATGTTGTCACTAATGCACTAGCAAGCCAAGCCCTGAGAGTGTCACAGCCCCCAGAAGTGTCTCAGCTTTGAAGTCTTGCCTCCTGCTGACAGCTCTCCCAGTCCAGCCAGTTCCATCAACTGCCATGCCATCTTCTGCAGCTCTTCAGGTCAGGGCTCTTGTCCCGTACTCAGGAGGAATGAAGGACATGGATGGCTAAGAAGATGAGAAAGTCTTCCAGAGCCTGAGAGGACCCCAGGGGGTTGCTGATTTGGAACTGAGCTTGGTGCTTATATAGCCCTAAGACCAAGCCAATTGACTAGCACTAGCTGTGCTGATTGGTCAGTACTAAGGACCAATCGGCAGGAGGTAGGGACCTAATAGTGAACTGATTGGTCAGCAGTTGGCAGCGAGCTGATCGTTGTTTTTCTATCCCAGTAGTGAGTACTTAAGCACTAGCTTGAGAGGCTTGGAGGGAGCTTGTTTACCAGCTCAAGCTATTAGCCCGGAAGTTGGCTGCATTGTTACCTGGAGACCCACACTGCCTGCCTAGCTTTTCTCTAGCTATCTTCTCTTTCACCAGGTGTCTGCAGCAGAAAGTGAAAGAGAATAGCAATAGCAAATGAAGCCAAAGGGGTGAAGCAGGGGTGGACATGCAGAGCACTAAGGACCTGATTGGCCACTGTGAGAATTCCAGATCATTTAAACATGCCCAAGGCCCCCAGGCTCCCACCCACTGGCAACCCTTACTTCTGGAAAGACTTACTTCTGGAAAGAATTTCAGGGCAGTGACTCCAGCCCACTCTCTTCCTCTAGATGTGGTACTGTCTTAGGAATGGCCACAGTAAGTCTTGGCACTGAACCTGGCAGCCTAGACTCAGGCTTGCAGTGTGGCCTCACACAGGCCACACACCCAGGGATCTCCCTCCGGCCTTGTCCCATCCCTCCGCAGGGCTTACTCTTTCCTTTTGCTTAGCCTTTCTCCTCAAAGCTGGGCACAAAGGAGACAAAGAGGAAGGAACTGGCTGTGTTCCAGGTTGTTGAGAATTTTTTTTTCCCAGTCAATGCTATTACTGCTAATTGAGGTTTATTGCTCTCCATCACTTGGAAACCTACTTCAGCCCCAGTTGCTCTCTGTGCCTCTGAAAAGTAAAAAAAATCACTAGGCTTCTAACTGAACAATAATTATCTTGGCATTGCAAGGCCAACCAGGCACCTCACTATAGCCCATTACCTGTCTTCTCTTTGCAACTTGGAGAAAAAAATATGAATCAATGCAATAAAGTCATTTATTCTCCTCTTTAGTGGCTACACACAAAAAGGTTTTCAAAGTCTTTTTAAAAACCACTTTCCTCCCTCACATTCTGCTCAGCAAGTTGTTTTGTCTTTTCCTCAGACATTGATTTTTGCATCTCGTTAGGGTTGTTTCATGCTCTTAAGGAATTAATAACAAATTCGCCCAAGTCCATGAGCTTCAACTCAGCTCAGCCTCCTGGGCCCGCCAGGAAAGCTAGCCTGGGCTCTGCTTCCCTTCTACTTCATTCCAGGAGGATGAGGACATCTCCAATCCTGGAACCTGGCTGGAGCTCAGTCTTGAGTTTCCTGGCATTGCCGGGGGCCGGGGGGGTGGGAGAGGGCGGGGGCAGGACTGCTCTGGGCTTGATCTTAGAGTCCTGAGGGTTGAGTGTAGACCTCTGGGGAGAAAGGAGGGAGGCTACAAAGCATGATGAAAGCATGTGTTTTCACAGACACAAAGATGAGAACAATAGACAATGGGGATGCCAAAAGAGAGGAGGGAGAAGAGTAGGAGTTGAAAAACTACCCACTGGGTACCATGCACATTTGGGTGACGGGTTTAATAGAACCTGAACCTCACTGTCAGGCAATATGCACATGTAACAAACCTGTATGTGTTCCCCTTGAATCTAAATTCTTTTTAAAAGGTTGGGGGGGAGAATGTGCTTTTGGAGACAGACAGCCCAAGCTGAGTTTGAATCCCAACCTAACTACTTGCCGACTCTGTGGCTTTGGACAATTGCCCTCATCTTTGGGGCTGTGGGGGATCCCAAGGGTGCCACACGTGAGCTTCCAGCTGCAAGTCATGCTGGGTTTCAGCCATGGGGATGGGCTAGGGAGGGGGTGATGAGAAGGCTGAGAAAGGTCAAATGTGGTGTTGGGGCTGTGACCTGCCCAGAGAACAGATATTTGAGTGGGGAAATCAGGAATCTAGATCTCAGTGTTCAGACAGGATCACTGAATATGGCTGGCAGCAGTGTCCAAGTTCCACGCAGGCCCTTGGGTTCGGGAAGGACCCTAACCTGGACACGGTACTATGTGCAAAACAAGAAATAGAGCACAGTGGTTAAAAGCATGAACCAGAAACCAGATTTCCTGGGTCCAAATGCTGATTCTTAGCTGGCAAGTGTTTTAACCCTTTGTGCCTCAGTTTCCTCATCTGTAAGATGGGGCAAATCATTGTACCCCAATACTCAAGTGTTAAGATTAATGAGTTAACATATGTAAAGGGCTTAGAAAAGTGCTACCCAGGGTGAGCTTTAAAAAATATGGCACCCGCCTATAGTTCCAGCTACTTGGAAGGCTGAGGCAGAAGGATCACCTGAGCACAGCAGGTTGAGAATGCGGTAGCTGTGAGCATGCCACTGCACTCCAGCCTGGATGACAGAGTAAGACTCCGACTCAAAAAAAAAAAAAAAAGAAGAAGAAGAAGAAGAAGAGAGAACTCATCTATCACAGACAAAAATTTTTTAGAGCCAGTATCTCACTATATTGCCCTGACTGAAGTACAGGGACTAATCACAGACACATTCATAGCACATTGCAGGCCTGACCTCCTGGGCTCAAATGATTCTCCCACCTCAGCCTCCCGAGTAGCTAGGACTATAGGTGCACAACACAATACCTGGCTCCTATTTAATCGAAAATTAACAAAAAATTTAATTGCATTCTCCTTTCCTTCCTACTTGTAGTTTGAGTAAAAATTATCCATGCCATTATAAACCCAGACATCATCTTTAATGCTTTCCTCTCCCCTATCACCAACCCAGTCAATCACCCAGTTTTCCTGCCCCTCCCACCATGGCTCAGCCATGCCACTGTCACTCCTTTCCTGGACTAGACATCAGCTTTCTGACCTTCCTGTCTCTAGACTCACCTTCTCTAATCCATTCATCACACTTTCAGCAAAGCCATCTTTATAAGTCACAAATCTGATCACAATGTCCATGTAAGACATTCCAGACCAGGCATGGTGGCTCACACCTTAATTCCAGTACTTTTGGGAGGCTGGAGGATTTGTTTGAGCCCAGGAGTTCAAGACCAGCCTGGGCAACATAGCAAGGCTTCATCTCTACAAAAAATTACATGCCTGTAGTCCCAGCTACTTGGGAGGGTGAGGTGGAAGGATCACTTGAACCCAGGAGGTCAAGGCTGCGGATGAGCCGTCATCATGCCACTGCACTCCTGCCTGGGTGACAGAGTGAGACCCTGACTCAAAAAGAAAAAACAAAACAAAAAGACATTGGGCTTCTCCCAATGTCTACAAGAGTCATTAAAACTCCTTGGCACAGAAGGTCCTACAACCTTACTGTCCTCTGCCCCTCTCTTCATACTCCAGTAACACTGAACTGCTCATTGTCACCCACACCACACACACATGTGCACGCACATGCTTCATGTTTCATTCACTCTTGTTCTCTCAGCCTGCAATATCCTCGAAGCCTCCCCTCTCCCTTCAACCCACCCCACCATATCAACACTACCACCGCTCCCACACATTGCTTGGTCATATCCTAAGACCGGCTAGCACCTAACACCCAGGCACCACTGCTTCCGAGAAGCCTTTCCTGAAGCCATCAGTTAGATTAGATAACAAATAAATTCCTAAATTTCAGTGGTTTAACCAATAGAAGTTTATTGGTCCTTCCAGAATCCGTGGAAGCAGGTGCTGTTGAGAGTTGGCAAGCAGCTCTCCCTCACGTGGAAATTAGGAATGCAGCATCTGGCTCCCTGAAGTCTCAGAGACTTCTGCATCCAGCTAATGGAAGGGGTAAGAGGGACTGGAAGAGGCATCCCCGCTTCTTAAAATCCCTGGCCGGAAGTGGTGTACTGCACTTCCACCCACATTCCATTGGTGGGTACTGGTCGTAAGGTCACTCCTGGCCATAAGGAGGGCCGCCCTGTTTAAAGGGAAGCATGCATTGGGTAGGCAACCACAAAGCCCCTTCCCTTCCAGTTCCTACGCACACAGCAGAGTTACCACAAGGTGGGCTATGATCCGTTTTTGTGCCCATCTCTCCCATGAGTTCCTTGAGGGCTAAGACCTGGCTCTTTTCACCTCTGTGTGCCCAGCACCTGGCACTGGTGCTTAGGACTGTTGGATGAATGATGGCCCGAGTTAGCACCAGCTCAACCACTGGGCGGTTCTAACCCTGCAGACAGACGGTCCTCCCTGCAGGCAGATGAGCCAGGAAGGGAGAAGCAGAAACAGATCATTTAGAGAGCTCTACCTAGAAAAATAAACAAAAGGCAGAAAGAATGAGTTGGCTCCTGTGAGAAGATTGCATCCTCACCTCTGTGGTATTTCTCAGATCAGAAAAGGCCCAAACTCTGAAATATGTATTCATCATAGACCATACTTACATGACATGTAGCCCAAACCATGCTCCAAACACCATCCACAAGTCCTCACAACAACCCCATTTTACAGATGAGGAAACTGAGGCTCAGAAAAGGCTACATGATGTGTGATACCATCTCTGCCTATGGGCTTTTCATGCTTCTCTGGAGCCCCGAGATGCTCCAGGACAGGGATTATTTCAGCCTGTCTTCTAGCATTTCTGGCAATGAGAATTAAGTTTTGGGGGGACAGCAGATATCTGACTTCCTGGAGGCCAAAACAGACATTTTGGAGCTTTCTACTCCTTCCTGAATGCCAGACCTCGGGTCACTGGCCAACAGCCTGAGAACAAGCTTCCAAGATTACTCCTCACTGTGAATTCAAAGCATTTTTCAAGCTAAGAAAGACTGAACTTTCCATGGGATGTTTACATCTGACAATGTCTTTTGGTCAAATTTTAAAAAAGCAAAGGTTGAAGCCAAAGAACAAATTGCCAGGCTCCCAACCCATCTCAACATGACACTCGTGCAGAAATAACAGCGATAATGTTATGACCGGAGGCCAACCGTCTCTGCATTCAGCTCCAGGTCCGAGTACCCAGAGGCCAGTGGTGCGGAAACACGGCTGCACTCAGCCGTGCTTCATAGCCCCTCCTCTGGTATTTCCATAATCTTACTGCATAACAGCCGTGGCCCCTCCTGGGAAATCACTGCCGCGAAAATGTTTTCACACCGATGACAAGAGAAACAGCTGTAATTTGTCATTATAGAAGTATCCAATTATCAGGCCACTGAGTGATGTCTGCAGCCTCCTGTCCTCCCCGCCATCAGTCTGGGCTCTGAGATGCACACCTGTCAGGGCTGAGGCCGGCAGGCAACTGCCACAGAGGAGCCTGACTACCCCTTCCCATCACCTCTGAAAGGGTCCGGAGGCCCCTGCCTCTAGCAGAAGCAAATGCCCCCAATGCCACCTTCTGAAACAAACACCAGAAGAGCAGATTAAGAACCACTCAACACCTGGCTGAACTGCCACCTACTCCGTTATGGACTCTTCATCCACTGTAGAAGTCACTCTTTCTCCTCAGTTTTTCTGTAAGAGAGTGGAGTAGCTTGTGATAAGTTTAGGTGCTCAGACTGTGAAGCAGTCAGGCCTGGATTGAAGTCCTGTTCCCAGGAAGGACATTTCCATGAGCTACACCTGGAACAGAATCTTCCACGGGGGAATACACTAGGGAAAAAAGCATGTGAGTGAAAAACAACTGAATCTGTTGCAATAGTCATAGCCACCACCAATAGGTACTAAGTGCTATATACGTATTGACTTATTTTATCCTCACAACAGCCCTGCAAAGTGAATGCTATTATTATGTCCATTTTACAGAGGCAGAAACTAGGCAAAGAAAGATTAAGAAAGTTAACCGCCAGGTGCGGTGGCTCAAGCCTGTAATCCCAGCAATTTGGGAGACCGAGGCAAGAGGATTGCCTGAACCTGAGGGTTCAAAACCAGCCTGTGCAACATGGTGAGACCTCATCTCTACAATAAATCAAAAAATTAACTGGGTTTGGTAGCATGCGCCTGTAGTTCCAGCTACTTGAAAGGCTGAGGCAGAAGGATCGCCGGACCTCAGCAGGTTAACACTGGGGTGGCTGTGAGCGTGCCATTGCACTCCAGCCTGGGCAATGGAGTGAAACTCCAACTCAAAAAAAAGAAAGTTAAGGACATCTGGTTGTGAGTGACAGGCATGAGATTTACACCAGGCAACTCTGGTCCAGGGGTTGTGCTCCTAATATTTTATGAGGGGGAACCCCCCCAAAAATAACTGCAATTATCTTTTTTTTAAGGGTGGGCCCCTTGTGGTACAGACTTCCCTCTCTAATACGTGTTCTAGGAATCCCTGGGCATCAGTGTACCAGCTAGCATTGTTGTGGGACACTATTGCGGAACACACATCCTGAGCTGTGGCAAAGAGGTGACTGCTTCCTCTGCCATGACAACACACCTGTCCACACTGCCTTGAGTGTTCAGCAGTTTTTGACCAAAAAAACAGCATGACCCCTATGTCCCACCCTCCCTATTCACCTGATCTCACCCCAGGCACCATTTTATTGTTTCCCCTGATGAAAACAATCCTCAGAGGGAAACGTTTTGTTGATGTGGAAGAGGCGAAACAAAAAACAGCAGAATCACTAAAAGGCATCAAAACTGACGAATTCAAAACTGTTTGGACAGTGGAAAAAGCATCTCAATTGATGTATTGCACCAAATGAAGAATACTTTGAAGGTGACTAAAGTTTAAACATGTAAGAATAAATATGCAATTGTTTAATTAATAAATTCCAAGGTTTTTGTACCCTCCCCTTGTATACTCCTTTTAGCAAGATCTATTGTTATTTGTTGTCTATGTCTCAGGCATTGTGTTAAGTTCTCTAAACATATTACATCATTTAATCCCCACAATATATATTTCCAGTGCACAGATGAATAAACTGAGACACCAAAAAGTTATGTCATTTTCCCAAGTTCACACAACCAGGACTCCAGTTCAAGTGTTCTGGCACAGTCTGCCTAGTGAGCCACTGTTCATACATACTACATTCCTTAGCTACTTTATATGTACTCTTGTATTTAATTAATCCTCATAACAATCCCTGAGAAGGAAACTATATTACCCCCAGTTATCAACTGGGAAACTGAGAATCATAGAACTATAGAACCATTCAGTAATTGAGGACACAGGATCCAAATCCAGGCATTATCTGGAAACCTCTGTTGAAATCTCTATGCTGTAGTAACCTCCTACCCTAACCCAATGCTCACTCATTCATAGAACATGGGGACTTGAATTTAACCAACCTGAAGCAGGAATGATCAGCTCAGGACCTGGCTCAAATGCCACCTCCTCCAAAATGGCCTCCCTTCTGACAGAAGTCATCAGTCTACTGGCAGAAATCCTCTCTTCTTCCTCTGTGTAATCTCTGAACTGGCCTTTATGTCCAGATGGCTCTTGATCATATCTACAGACAGTCCTGCTGTGACTGGGTAAAATTCCCCGCTCCAAGGAGTTAAATGGGCTGCAGGCTGGCCCAGACTTCACTGTGTGACACTGGAGAGCAGAGGGTGGGGACAGAGGGAAAGTCACCATGGGGGAATAGGGTCAGATGCCTCATAAGAAACAAGACCCACAAGGACAGGGAACGGAGGGAAGAGACCAAGCGAAATTTGGAGAAATGGTAAGCAGCTGGATAAGTGGTCATTGACTTGGCTGAGCTGAGGATACTGAATCCTAAACTGACAGTGACGAAATCTGAGAATTAACACAACAGGAAAAGGCACAGAGATAAGCAGCACTGATGTCTCTGGATTTGGGGGTGAAGGAGGTAAAACAAGTTGGATTGGTTGAGAATTTAGATACAGTTAGAGTCCTAGATTACATCCCCAACTTTATGTCCCCAGGTGACCACCCTGCCATATTTCAGAGAAGATTCAAGATTTATTTTCTAGAGAGGACAACACAGAGGGTCTTTGAACCAAAGAATGGCAAAACCAGTTGACAGCCAAGATACCACATTAAATCAAGTGAATGTACACATGTGGAAATAAGCAGTGCTCCCAAAACATCAGGGACCAGGCCTTTATCTTCCAGGTGGTAGAACAGAAGGGTCTGTAAGAGGAATATGACTGGTTTAAGAGAAAAGATTCTTAAAAACTGACACTGAGTTTTTCTCTCAGTAAATGGTAAAGCTGGATCACCCTGCAGAAAGCTCCCAGTTGACAAGCACCCCTACAAACTTTTTAGTCTGTGACTCCGAAACATGAACAGATATCTGAGGATTACCAGGCACCCCAGAAAAGTCTTCAACATGAAGAACAGAGACCAAAAGATACAAGAGTAGGGACAGGAGACTAGAGGAAGCAACGTGAAGGAAACAGACTATGTAAGAAGGACAATACTAAATATCCTCAGAGAAATCATATCCATGAAACAAGAATAGGATGCTATAAAATGTGAGTGGGTTATTCAGAGAACAAGAAGGAGCTTCAGGAAATGAGGAACAAGAGCAAAACTGAGAAACTCCCTAGAAAGGTTGAAGAGCTGAAGAAATCACTCAGAATGATGGAAAAGAAAGAACATAAGACAGTTAAGGAACCAGCTTAATAAGTTCAACATCCCCATAATAGGAACTCCAGGAACAGAAAACCCTCTAACACCAATTCAAGATTTCCCACATTTATAGGCAATGAGTTTCCGAATTGAAAGGGCCAGTGAGTGCCCAGAAAAAATGGCACAGCAGGTCACATACATAGAATTAGAAGTTAGAATCATTTGAGACTTCTCAAAAATAATCCTGGAAGCTGGAAGGTGGTGGAATAATGCCTTCAAAATTCCAAGAGAAAATTGTGTGCAATTAAAAATCTTAGCCAAATTCTCAAAGAAGAGTGAAAATCCAAAAATATGTTTCCAGATGGTTAAGGTCTCAAAAAATATGCCTTCCACATCTCCTTTCTCAAGAAGCCACTGAGGATGTGCTCCACCCAGAATACAGTATAAGCCAAGAAAAGGAAGAATGGAACACAAGAAACAGGAGACCCAACACAGGAGAGAGGCCAAAGAATCCCTAAGCTGACGATGAAGGATCATCTCAGAATAATAGCTGTGCCCCAGCCAGGGATGGCAATCGCCCATCAGAAGCTCAGAAGGCTGTGGAAAAAATGACTTAGAGAAGTTGAATTTGTAGAATATCTGATGTGAATAACAGGAGAGGTAGACAGCCTTTGGAGAGTTTGGAGTTGGATTGGTGATAAGTACATGGACTAGCCAACACATACAAACAAAAGACAGTGAACTCCAGAGAAAGCAAAAGGTTGTCTACTGTAATGACTCAGACCTGAATTGCATACACAGTCATAATATTATAAACACTGGATATTGATCTTACCAAAACTATAATTATGTTGAGGGCTTGGGGAGATGGGAAGGGTACGTGTGTTTGGTGGGACACGAGGAAGAAATTGAGCTAAATTTTCATTTTCCACAGTGGGAAGTCAGTACCTGATACCTCAAACAATCAAGAAGCATCAGTACAGACACATTGGTGAAGATAAGATGGAAAGGATCAAAATACACCCAGAAAAGGTGAAAGTGGTTGCCTCGGAGGAAGGGAAAATAGGGGAGGCAATCAGGGGCTGCTTTTAGTCTTAACAAACCTTGTAGAACTGATTAAGTCTTTAAATTATGTGCCTGTATATTTCTGTCAAAAATTTAAACTTAAAAAAAAAGTTTTTCCTGGCTTTGAAATAGAAACCTAAGAGAACAGGATGTTGTTCTCTGACAGGACCTGGGTCTTTCCTTGTTTGACAGAAGGATCGTGGCAATGATCGTGGCAATGATCGTGGCAATGTACCTTTGTCACACCTTACAGTTTACTCATTTATTCAATAAATATTGATCAAGAACCCACTATGTGAAGGCAGTTTCATATCCATTATTTCTGGTGGTCTGGCTTTTAGAAATTAGAGACAAGTACTGTGGGCTGGCGGCTCCTTCTCTTGTCAAGTATACACAGTGGCCACTGAATTCCTTGCGGGAAGAAGGTGACTTCCAGTCCTGTGATACTGTGGGTGGAGCAGAAGACACAGAGGCAGCTCCTCCTGCTGGCCTGCAAGGGTTGCTCCTGTTGTTTGTCTAAAATCAGACGTCACCACCCAAGGAGTTTTCTTCCACCCCAGTTTTCTTCCATGGGGTAAACTCATGTTTCCCCTAAAAGTAGGGTACATGAGAGAACTGGGGGGAGGAATGAAGATAAAGATGTCTGTTCTCCCTTTTGTGGAATAGTCATGACATAAAAATATATGTAGTGAAGTTCAAGCCCCTTCGCTAAGAGTGGGGAGGAATCTACATGGCGCACAGAGTCCGGTCACATGAAATGTGCTCTCTCTGAACGTCCTACTCAGTATGTTATCAAAAGTCTGGGGCTGCATTCCTGTCCCCTCAACAAGGAGTCTGCATCCCTCCTCTACTTGGTGATGTCATCTTCCAGGTGAGCTGGATTTCAAGGGCACCACTGAGACTGCCTTAGGATCAAGGGGCTTGAAAGCAGGGCTGTTAACTCCCCACGCTGAGTGGAAAGGGTCACAAGGCACCTGTCTACACAATGGGGTCAGCTATTCCAGCAGGGTGAGGAGAGAGGGAGGAAGAGAGGGAAAGAGCCAGAGTCGAAGTGGATGCCATTAGAAGCGCTCTCACAAAGTCTATTTAATATCACACTTGGCTATCAATCACTTCTCTATAGCCTCCCTGAATATCAGCCAAGATGGGGGGACTAGTCAGCACTACAGTTGTTGTTGCACTTGCCCACTCTAAAAGCTACATTTCAGAGCCAAAAGATGAGCTAACATTCTACTTCAATGTCAGTAGTAAAAAGCAAATAACTTTGGGCACGGGAACCAAGAAATAAGAAGGGAGCTTTAATGCTCCCATAGAGAAGCAAATATTTGCGCTTATTAATATCCTGAAACCCATGTTGCCATGAATAGTTCCTTTGGCTTTTATCCCACGCCTTTTGTCTAACACAGTGATATATTGCCACCCTTTCAAAATCTTGACACAGATGACATTGAAGCAAATTATGTACCTCGGCCAGATTTCTCAGTTGAAATGGAGATAGCTGATGTGTACATTTTTCCATCTAATTAACAGTCCACAGTTTGAATAGCTGTTATCATGCCCTGGGTCCCATATGAATGGGTGAATAGATAGAAAGATCCATAAACAGCTTGGCTTGCATAGAATGTGATTTTTCTCCAGACAAAGGGAAATTGGAATGAATCATTGTTATCTGGATGGTGGCAGTCATCAGAGACTAGCGCAGGCACATGCTCCCCTGTGTTCAGAACATGCGTGTGTTGCCTAGCACCAGAAGCCGTCTCAGGAGGATGAGGGCCCACTCAACATCTCTGCATTTAGCCATGCAATTTTTTTTGCACCCAGGCCTTTGTTTAGACTGTGTGGTTTAAAAAATATGTCCCAAATTTTTGAATACTCCTCCACTCAAGGAGTATAGATTAATTCTCCTCCTCTTGTACTTAGTGGCTCACTTTCAGAAATAGAATATGGTAGGAGCGATGGTGTGTAACTTCTGAGACTAGGCCAAAAAAGCATTGTTGTCTCTGTCTCTCTCTCTCTCTCTCTCTCTCTCTCTCTCTTTCTCTCTCGTTTTCTCTCTCTCTCTCTCTCTCTCTCTCTCTCTCTCTCTCTCTCTCTCTCTCATCAGTCACTCTGGGAAAATCAATTGCCATGTGTAATCCTACAGAGAGGAACTGAGGCCTCCTGCCAACAGCCATGGGAGTGAAATTCCCCAGTTATGGTCAAGCCTTCAGATGAGACCACTGCTGACATTAGGACTGCAACCTTGTAAGAGATCGTGAGCCAGAACCAACTAAGCTGCTCCTGAATTCCTGACTCTGAGAGTCAGGAAACTGTATGATACAATAAATGTTTGTTGTCTTAAGCTGCTGAATTTTGGAGTGATCTACTATGCGAAAATAGACAATGAAATCACACTGTGACTTCTCCTGACTGTCGCTAATCTTGTTTTTGGAAATAATTTATCATTTCTCCCAGATATTCAAAAGTCAAGATGACTGTTGTCTCCCCAGCAAGACTCCAGAGTCACTGCCAAGTGAGTGTAAGGGTATCAGAAACTTGGTAAGGCCTTCCACAAGCTAGCCAAATGGCTCATCCTGCTGGAGAGGGAGAAAGAGAAATGGAAGAAACATGTCAAGGGCATTTCTTGGGCAACTCATTACTCACTGACCCTCCCTCTGTGCATCTTCCAAGCACCATCTCCCCTCTCACAGATCTCACCATGTCCTCAGCCCCTCCCATCAACTGTGTGTGAGCTGCTGGCCACTTAATGCCTTGAATGCTGATCTCCAGAAACCTGCAGCCGGCCACAGTGGTACTCACACTTGTAGACTCCAGCCCACCGCAGCTTCTGAGCAAAACTTGAGTGCTTTCAAAGCAAGCTGGATATGGAAATCTCTGTAAGCAGAATAACTACAAATTAGCAGGGTGGTTAAAGGTCTCTGTTCTGGCCAGATGCTGTGGCTCATGCCTGTAATTCCGGCATTTTGAGAGGCCAAGGCAGGAAGATTGCTTGAGCCCAGGAGTTCGAGACTAGCCTGGGCAACATAGCAAGACCTTGAGTGAATAAATAAATAAATAAACAAATAAATAAAAAGCAAGCCAGGCATGGTATTGCACACCTGTAGGCCCATTTATTAGGGAGGCTGAGGAGGAAGGATCACCTGAGCCCAGGAGTACAAAGCTGCAGTAAGCTGTAATCACACCACTGAAGTCTAGCCTGTAAGACTCCAACTCAAAAGAAAAAACAAAAGTAAAAATGTTTTTTTTAAAAATAGAGACTTTTAAAAATTGAATAAAGATCTCTGTTTTGAAGCTAAACAGAAATGGATTTGACTCCATAATCCTTCACTTCTTTTTCTGTAAAATGGGAGTATAATTCTATCTACCTTCAATGGGATTACATTAAATCTATATGACAGCTCAGTACAGGCCCAGCACTTAATAAGTGTTGCCATTCATAGTAGGAGTAGAGAGTTGTGACCACAGGTTCAGAATCCCTTCATAGCCCCATGCAGTTACATCAGTCCATCTCATTCATGCCCGGTGAGGCCCGGTTTCCCGGGCGTGTTTTTAAGTCCTTTTTTCTGCTCTTGTGCCCATTCTTCTCTGGCTTCTGTCAGTTCTGATCCTGCCTTCTGGCTCATACCCTGACTTCCACACTGCTCCTCAGCCGTTCTGCTCTTCCCTGGTTGGTATCTACCCACATGCATCCTTGAACGTCCCTTGCCTCGCCCTAGCCAGTGCATGCTACTCTGTGGGATATGAGGAGGAGCCCACCACCCCCACCATGACGTGTGCCTGTGCATCTTCAAAAGACTTCCTGTGGTGGTGGTGCTTGTTTGTTTGTTTTTCTTTTTTTTTGAGTTGGAGTCTCACTCTGTTGTCCAGGCTGGAGTGCAGTGACTCACCGCAGCCTCCACCTCCTTGATTCAGACAATCCTTCCTCAGCCTCCTGAGTAGCTAGGACTACAGGTGCATGCCATCAAGCCTGGCTAATTTTTTTTTTCTTTTTTGTTTAGATGAGGTCTTGCTACATTGCCCAGGCCAGGTCTCAGATTCCTTGGGCTCAAACAATCCTCCCGCCTAAACCTCACAAAGTGCTGGGATTAGGATTACAGGCATGAGCTACCACACCTGGCCCCTATCTGTTTTTTACTTTGGGAGAAGAGAACCTAGTTGCCTCCTTTCATGCAGGGAACTGCCTATTGTGAGGAAATCCAGCTGAGGGAATTTAGATACCCTGCTTAAATACTTCACTACCAGACTCCCAGCTAAGTTGCCCTAGCAACATTAGCAACCGACCACTGTCACCAGCTGCTTCTGTAAGAGAGTTCTGTTTTATAAACAGTCTTTATTTGGTAGTCTTGATGCAGAAAAGAATCAAAAGAATTTATTTGGTAGTCTTGATGCAGAAAAGAATTAAATAGGACTTGGAACAATATGTAACTGGCTTCAGGCCACCCTTGGCTTGGCTTGGCCTTCACTTTTCTGCATAGTCCTGGTGGCATTTCTCCAGGCTGCGGCAGTGATGGGTAGTGTTTCAGAGCACATCTTTAGAATCAGATAGACATTCTAACTGTGGGACATTAGGAATACTATTTAATCTTGCTCTGCCTCCATTCCTTTTTCTTTTCTTTTCTTTTCTTTTCTTTTCTTTTCTTTTAATAGAGACAAGGTCCCGCTATGTTGCCCAGGCTGATCTCAAACTCCTGGGCTCAAGCAATCCTCTCGCCTCAGCCTCTCAAAGTGCTGGGATTACAAGCGTGAACCACCACACCCAGCCTCATTTCTTCATCTGTAAAATGAGAGTGATAATATCCCCTTTACAGGGTTAACTCAAGGATGAACTAAGTTAGCAAACAGTGCCCAGCACCAAAGACATATTCAGTGTGACTGCTATACTATGAAAAATCTCATGACAGCAAACAATAGCTATCTTTTCAAATGACACTGCCTCAGAGCCAGCCAGTCCAGTCCTTCAGTGCGGAGTGTCGGCCTCTGGGATTATACAAACCGCATCTCTCATCTTCCCTCCTGGTGCCCTGAGCTGTCCCCCACCCCTGTGTTCTAGTCCCACTCCCATCACAATGTAAGCTCCATGAGGGCAAGAATTTTTGCCTATTTTGTTCACTACTGTATCCCAACACCTAGACAGTGCTTGACATATAACAGGTGTTCAAAAAGTATTTGTTTGATGAATGAATGTTTGTTGCATATTGTCTCATGCTTCGGGTTCCCTCAGGAATTTCAAGTACTACAATATGGGAATTCCTGGATCTCTCGATTTATATATTCAATAACACACCAACCCCAACAGCTGTCATGCTTTGCCTTTGTGGAAAAGCCAAGTCTAACCAAAACCTCAAATGTCATATCCAAAGTCATCCTAAGGGGCCATTTCATTGCCAATTCATGACCACAAGGGGTAAATAAAATGCAATCCAAATCCTCCAGACCTGGTGTGAAATGGAAGGCAGGACAGGAGGAGGTCTTCTCAGGCCTGCCATTATGTCTGTTGCTCTCTCTCAAACCCAGTGAATCTGCCCTAACCAGGAAGTCTAACAGGAGAGAGAGAAGAAGTGTCCAAGCCAAAAAGAGAGAACTTGCTCAAGGTGTGAAGAGGCTGCAGCTTCACATAATGGGTGCAAAGGCCAGGGCCAGGGTCAGAGCCAGAGCCTGCCAGCACCTGGAGTCAAGAAACCAGAATTTTAAAGGAGGCCAGAGAATTAAGGGTGTGTGTTTAGAGCAAGCAGGGAAGAAAGTCACAAGTTATTTAACCTTGCCCTGCCTCAATTCATTCTTTCTTTTTCTTTCTTTCTTTCTTTCTTTCTTTCTTTCTTTCTTTCTTTCCTTCCTTCTTTCTTTCTTTCAACAAGGTCTCACTACGTTGCCCAGATTGGTCTCAAACTCCTGAACTCAAGCAATCCCCTCACCTCAGTGCTGGGATTATTACAGACGTGAGCCACCACACATTGCCAAAGTGATCTGGAACATGTAAGAGGCTGCCTCCCACAGGTAAAAAGGCCGAGGCTCTGCCTCCCAAGTCTGGGATTTCTGTTAGAAAGCAGAAGAGTTTTATGAATGTAGAAGGAGCTTATGCCTTACTTACACCAGGGCTGACATTTTGTGAGATAGGCTGTGTCTTTCCACCATGGAAGCAAAGTTGAGAGGATCCCACAGTGGTACATGAATTACCAGGGCTGCCAGGGTCTCTGTATTACCTGGGGTTGACCCTTTCCAGCCTGTGCTAAGGGTCACTACATGGAAGGGACACTTGCTCTGTTGTTCCCAGTGTCCAGCTCCCCTGAATCTGGTCCAGGGAGCAAGCTCTCCCTGCTTAAGTAAGACTGAAGACCCTGCCTCTGGGGTTATAGCAGAGGTGGGTGAGGCTGAGCTGAGGATCCAAGACAGCAGCCAACTGTACCCTGGATTTTCAGGCCCATCTCTCTCCACTAGCCTCTTTAGAAACCAGGTTCTCTAGCCTGTGAGACCACCCTGTGAATACCCATATCTACAAAATCGTGAAACTGAGATTCAGAAGAGGACATAACTTCCATAGCATACGTCATGAGCAAGCTGGGAGTGGAACCCAGGACTGCTAACTCTTGGTCTCAGGGTTTCTTTCCATTGCTTCCAGACCACCTGTGAAGTCTCCCGAGACCAAATGATGAAGACCATGTAACCAGAAATATGCCTGACACACTTCTCCTCTGATCTCCAGCCCTCCAGGGGCAACTGAAACAGTAGGGAAAGCTTGAGAGGGAATGTCCAAAAACCTGATTTAGTGCCCAGCAGCACCCCTCATCATCTGTGTGACATAGGCAACTCACTCACCCTCTCTGACCTAAGCTGGGAATAACTGCAAAGTGAAAACAACTCTAACCACTATACCTCATGAGATTGTTTGAAGGGCTCCATGGAAAATGTGTGAAAACGCTCTGTATCCTCAGAAGTAATATACATGTGATTAGTATCTTCTTCCCCATAGATTTTTATATTTTCCAAATTTTCTACTATATTGACTTTAAAAGAGAGAAAGAACAAATTACATTTCATTTTTAAAAAGAAAAAGGTCTAAAGAAACTGTAACTTTTCCCTATCACATTGGCAAAGTTTTTATTTCCTACTCTGACATCAAAGCGTGCAGTGGGATAAACATTCTCATGCATGGCTAGTGGGAGAATAAATTGGAACTAACTTTCTGGAAAATTACTTGGCAACAGGCCCATCAAGTTACTTTTAAAAGTCTATATTTCTTAACCCAGTAATTCTCAGAATGGATGCAAAGGAAACCACCCAGGACAGGTGCAGTGAGACTCCCAGCATTTTGGGAGGCCAGGGCTGGAGGACTGCATGAGCCCAGGAGTTTGAGACTAACCTGGGAAACGTATATGCAATTAAAAATAAATAAATAAACAGCAAGGTATGGTGGCACATGCTTGTAATCCCAGCTAATACAGAAGCTGAGGCGGAAGGATTGCCTGAACCTAGGTGGTCAAGGCTGTGGTGAACTGTGATCATGCCATTGCACGCCAGCCTGTGTGACAGAGTGAGACCCTAACTCAAAAGAAAAGAAAGCTGTCCATTGATACATTTAAAACTAATGAATGGGCAGTTTGTAGCAGAATTTTTTCTTAAATTTTTTCTTATATATCCACATATACATCAACCCCAAAACTAAAAGAAAATGAGCAAACAAATAAATAAAAAACTTTATAAGAACCTCATGACTGGGATTAAACAATTACATTTCAATAATCAACTTGAATGTGAATGGACTAAATTCTCCACTGAAAAGACACAGGTAAACTAGATAAGAGACCATGACCCAATTATTTGCTGCATCCAGGAAACTCATCTCACCACAAGGTATGCACACAGACTCAAAGTTAGAGGATGGAAAATGAGTTTCCAGGCAAATGGATCACAAAAGAAGGCAGAAGTTGGGATCTTAATATCAGACAAAACAACCTTTAAACTATCAAAAATTTAAAAAGATTTGAAGGACACTACATAATGATAAAAGGTTCAATCCATCAACAAGAAATATCCATCCTGAACATATGTGCACCCAACACAGGAGCACCAGCATTTATAAGGCAACTACTAAGTAAACTAAAAAAAGATATTGACTCTAACACTATTATAGCAGGGGACTTGAATACCCCACTAACAGTCTTAAATAAAACATTGAGACAAAAACTCAACAAGGAGATCCAAAACCTAAACTTGACACTCAACCAAATGGACCTAATAGATACCTACAGAATATTCCACCCAACAACCACAGAATATACATTCTACTCATCACCACATGGAACATACTCCAAGATCGATCACATCCTAGGCCATAAATCAAGCATAAACAAATTCTGTAATGTTGAAATATTGCCATGCACCTTCTCAGACCACAGTGGAATACAAATAAATATCAATACCAACAAAATTTCCCCAAAGCCCACAAAGACATGGACACTAAACAGCATGATACTGAACAACTACTGGGCCAACACTAAAATTAAAACAGAAATTAAAAGATTCCTGGAAACAAACAAAAACGATGAAACATCTTACCAAAATCTCTAGGATGCCATGAAAGCAATTCTAATTTATATCTCTATGAGCACACATCAAGAAAATGGAAGGATCACAAGTTGACAGCCTAACAAATCACCTAAGGGAGCTGGAAAGAGAAGACCACCAAACCCTAACTTTAGGAGAAGAATCCAGATTACCAAAATAAGAGCCCAAATATGGGACATAGAAGACAAAAATACCATAGAAAATATCAACAAAACAAAAAGCTGTTTCTTTGAAAGAATTAACAAGATTGATGGACCCCTAGCCAGAATGACCAAGAAAAAGAGAGAAAAAGCCCAAATAAATACAATCAGAAATACAACAGATCAAATCACAACTGACTCCAAAGAAATACAAAAGATTATCAGAGATTACTATGCATACCTGTATGGAAACAAACTTGATAACCTAAATGAAATAGAGAATTTTTCTGACATCACACATCCTCTCCAGGTTGAAGCAAGAAGACACTGAGACACTAAATAGACCAATAACAACCCAGGAAATTGACTCTGTCATAAGAAAACTACCTACCAAAAAAAGCCCTGGACCGGACAGCTTTCCAGCAGAATTCTACAAAATGTACAAGGAGGATCTGAACCAATCCTACTGAAAGCCAGGCAATTAAGATAGATGAAATTATCCCCAAATCATTTTACAAAGCTAGCATCACACTGATACCTAAACAGGGTAAAGTTCCAGCAAAAAAAAACAGAGCTACAAACCAATATCCCTTATGAACATAGATGCAAAAATCCTCAACAAGATTCTAGCAAATCAGATCTAAAAACATATCTCAAAATTCACCCACCATGACCAAGTAGGCTTCATCTCCAGGATGCAGGGCTGGTTCAACATCCACAAGACCATAAATGTAATTAAATACATCAACAGATGTAAAAACAAGAACCACATGATTAGATCATTAGATGCAGAAAAGGCTTTTGATAAAATACAGCATCCCTTCTTGATAAACACCCTCAAACACCTAGGTATAGAAGGAACATACCTCAAAATAGTAAGTTCCATCTACGATAAACCCACAGCTAGCACATTGCTAAATGGACAGAAACTGGAAACATTTGCCCTGAAAACTGGAACAAGACAAGGCTGCCCCCTCTCATCCCTCTTGTTCAACATTGTGTTGGAAGTCCTAGCTAGAGCAATTAGACAAGACAAGGAAATCAGGGGCATCCAAATAGGAAAAGAGGAAGTTGTTATCCCTCTTTGCTGAAGATATAATCCTATACCTTGAAAATCCAAGAGAATCTGTCAAAAACCTGCTTGCACGGATAAAGGACTTTGGCAAAGTCTCAGGGTACAAAATAAACGTGCAGAAGACAGTTGCATTCTTATACACCAACAACAAGCAGGTGGAGAACCAAATAAAAAGCACAATCCCATTCACAATAGCCACACAAAAAATAAAATACCTTGGCATCTTCCTAACCAGAGAGGTGAAAGACCTTTACAATGAGAATAAAACACTGCTCAAAGAAATCGAAGAAGACACAAACAAATGGAAAAATATTCCATTCTCATGGATAAGAAGAATCAACATTGTTAATATGTTTATCCTACCAAAGGCAATCTACAGATTCAACACAATACCCATTAAATTACCGACATCATGCTTCTCAGTCCTGGAAATGACAACACAGAAATTCATCTGGAAACATAAACGACCACGAATAGCCAAAACAATCCTAGCAAAAGAAACAAATCAGGAGGTATCACACTTACAGACTTCAAACTTTACTATAAGTCTACAATAATCAAAACAGCCTGGTATTGGTACAAGAACAGGCATATAGACCAATGGAACAGGATAGAGATTCCAGAAGCAAAACCTCAATTTCTCAACCAACTCATCTTTGACAAAGCCTCCAACAACAACCACTGGGTAAAGGAGAACCTATTCAGTAAATGGTGCTGGGAAAACTGATCACATGCGGAAGATTGAAACAGGACCCCTACCTATCACCATACACAAAAATTAACTCTAAATGGATCAAAGGCCTAAACATAAAATCTCAAACTATAAGACTCTTAGAAAATGCAGGAGACACCCTTATGGAAATTGGAACTGGCAACCAATTCCTGATCAAAACCCCAAGTGCCCATACCATAAGAGATAAGATAGACAAGTGGGACCTCATCAAACTGACAAGCTTCGGCAAAGCCAAAGAAACCATCAAGAGAGTGGGGAGACAGTCCACAGAATGGGAAAAAATATTTGCCAAATGTGTATGTGACAAAGGCCTAACCTCTAGGATCTACAAGAAACTCAGACGCGCTGAAAGGAAAAAAACAAACAGCCCCTTCAAAAAGTGGGCAAGAGACATGAATAGACACTTCTCAAAAGATATATGGGCCGCCAACAGACATGAAAAAGTGCTTGCTCAGCCTCACTCATCATCAGAGAGATGCAAATCAAAACCACATTGAGATACCACCTAACCTCAGTAAGAATGACCATCATCAGTAAAACAAACAACAGATGCTGGCAAGGATGTGGAGAAAAAGGAATGCTTCTACACTGCTGGTGGGAATGCAAACTAGTGCAACCTCTTTGGAGGACAGTGTGGCGATTTCTGAAAGGACTAGAAATTGACCTTCCATATGACCCAGCGATCCCCCTATTGGGAATATACCCGGAGGAACTCAAGTCATTCTACCATAAAGACACCTGCACCCGCATATTTGTTGCAGTTCTATTCACAATAGCAAAAACATAAAACCAATCATTCTGCCCACGGAAGCTGGACTGGGTAAAAAAACTGTGGTACATATACACAATGGAATATTATGCAGCCATAAAGAAGAACAGACATGTGAACTTTGCAGCATCTTGGATGGATTAGAGTCTATCATACTCAGTAATCTATCACAGAAACAAAGAACAGAGTACCAAGTGTTCTCACTCATAAGCATACCCTGAACAATTGCCATAATACTATAAGAAAAGGATTGGCAGTAGTGGGAAACTGCCAGGGGAGGGGGTGTGGGTTTGGCAGTTGAGGGAAATTGCCAGGGGACAGAGGGGCACACCTCATCAACAAGGGAACAAGGGTACCTGCATAATGAACGTTTGTATACCTAATCTGAATTTTACCCCACATCTTTAAAAAAAATTTAAAAAAATAAGAAAATAAAATATATATATATATATCATGAAGCACCTAAAAGCTAACTTTTCAAAAAATATTTAATGAGTGGAGTAAATAGTCATAACATAATACAGAGTAAAATAAATAGGATATTGAACTATATTTTTTAAGACATAGAGAGACATACAAAGAGAAAAAGAAAAATTCATAAAAATATTTATGGTGTTGCCTTCGGATGATGAGATTATGGGTTTTAGTGTCTTCTTTATAATTTTTCTGAATTTAAAATTAATAACAACAGCCTGTATCCTTTTACAACCTGAAAATGCTATTAAAAATAAATATGTAACTAAATATGTGAAGGTGTATGTCTTTTTCATTCCATTTGTTATCATAGTAGTAATTATTATTTTTTATTTATTGAAGTATAACTGACAAATAAAAATCATACATTTTAAAGGTGTACAACCTGATGTTTTGATTTATGTATACATTGGCAAGTGATTCACACAATCAAGCAAATTAACACAACAATCACCTCACATAGGTATCATCTGTGTGTTTGTGAGTGTGTGTGTGGTTAGGACATTTAAGATCTACTCTCTTGATTACAGGCTCACACCTGTACTCCCAGCATTTTGGGAAGCTGAGGCAGGAAGATTGCTTGAGCCCAGGAGTTCAAGACCAACCTGGGAAACATAGCAAGACTTCCTCTCTACAAAAAACATTTTTTAAAGTTAGCCAGGTGTGGTGGCTGAAGCAGAAGGATTGCCCGTGCCTAGGAAGTCGAGTCTACAGTAAGCCATGATCATGCCATTGCACTCCAGCCTGGACAACAGAGTAAGACTCAAAAAATATACATATAAAAATACATACATACATATATATATATATATATATACATATATATATATATACATTTTCTTGTCAGTTTCTAAATATACAATACACTATATATACTCCGTTAACAGTTTCCAAATACACAGTACACTATTGTTATCTATAGATACCATGGTGTCCAATAGATTTCCAGAATTTACTCATCCTGTATAACTGAAACTTTGTATCCTCTGGCTAATACCTTCCCATTCTCTCACCTCCTCCCACCCCACCCCCTGGCAACCACCATTCTCCTCTGCTTTGACAAGTTCAGTTGTACAGATACCACATACAAGTGAAATTATGCAGTATTTGTCTTTCCATACCTGGCTTATTCCACTTAGCATAATGTTCTCTAGTTTCAACCATATTGTGGCAAATGATAGGATTTCCTTTTTGAGGCTGGATAATATTCCATTTTGTGTGTGTGTGTGTGTGTGTGTGTGTGTGTGTGTGTGTGTGTGTGTGTACAGTCATATGCCACACAATGCCATTCCAGTCTATAATAGACCACATATATAACAGAGGTCCCATAAGATCATAGCAAAGCTGAAAAATTCCTCTCACCTAGTGACATTGTAGCCCTCATAATGTTGTTATGCAACACTTTACTCCCATGTTTGTGGTCATGCTGGTGCAAACAAACCTATTTCCCTGCCGGTTGTATAAAAGTATAGCACATACAATTATGTACATTACATAATACTTGATAATGATTGTATAAAAGCCAGTTGTATAAAAGTATAGCAATTATGTACATTACATAATACTTGATAATGATAATAAACAATTGTAATTGTTTATGGGTTTACTATACCATACTCTTTATCATTGTTTTAGCGTATACTTCTACTTATTAAAAATGTTAACCATAAAACAGCCTCAGGCAGCTCCTTCAGGAGATTTTCATAGGAGGTAGTATGTTGCATAGGCTGGTCTCCATGCATATTATTGTCCCTGAAGACCTTGCAGTGAAACAAGATGAGGAGGTGGTAGATGGTGATATTGACGACCTTGACCCTGTGTAGGCCTAGGTTAATGTATGTGTTTGTATTTTTGTTTTTGTTTTTCATCAAATCAGTGAATAAGCCCAGCTGACTCTCCAGCTTGTGTTTTAGTTTTTAACCAAAAAAGTTTAAAAGTAACAAATAAAATAAAAATTTTTAAATAGAAAAAAGCTTATAGAATTAGGATATAAAGAAAGAAAATACTTTTGTACAGCTGTATAACGTGTTTGTGCTTTAAGCTAACTTATGACAAAAGAATAGAAAAGTTTTAAAAAATTAAAAGTTATAAAGTTTAAAAGTTATAGTAAGCTAATGTTAGTTTAGTATTGAAGAAAAAATATTTTTTATAAACTTAGTGTGGCCCAGGTATACAGTGTTTGTCCACAGTAGAGATAGTCATGGCCTAGGCCTTTACGTTCAGTCTCCATCACTCACAGACACCCAGAGCTGCAAGCTCCATTCGTGTAAGTTCCCTAGACAAGCGTATTATTATTATTATTATTATTATTTTTTTTTTTTTTGCGTTGGAGTCTCACTCGGTCGCCCAGACTGGAGTGCAGTGGCCGC
>NW_007113343.1:1452-28101 GCF_000164805.1 Carlito syrichta | reverse complement strand
ATTTTTGATTTATTGTAGAGATGAGGTCTCGCTGCCCAGGCAGGTCTCGAACCCGCGGGCTCAGGCAATCCACTCACCTCAGCCTCCCAAAGGCGCGGGATTACAGGCTGAACCACCGAGCCCGGCTAAGCGTATTCTTTTTTAACCTTTTTTTTTTTAGTTGGAGTCTCACTCTGTCACCCAGGTTGGAGTGCAGTGGCATGATCACAGCTCACCCAGCCTCAACCTCCTGGGTTCAGATAATACTCCCGCCTCAGTCTCCCGAGTAACAGAGACTACAGGTGTGCAGTACCACACCCAGCTAACTTTTGATTTTTTTTGTGGAGACGAGGTCTCGCTATATTGCCTAGGCTGGTCTTGAACTCCTGGGCTCAAGCGATTCTCCCGCCTTAGCCTCCCAAAGTGCTGGGATTACAGGCATGAGCTAGCCTTTATCTTCTGTACTGTACTTTTAATGTGCCTTTTCTATGTTTAGCAACACAAATAATTACCATTGTGCTACAATTGCCTAGAGTATTCAGCACAGTAGCATGCTGTGCCGGTTTGTAACCTAGGAACAATAGACAGTACCATACATCCTAGATGTGGGACAGGTTAGACCCAACTAACCATTGTTTAAGTACACTCTATGATGTTCATGCATTGACAAAAGACACATTTCTCAGAACACATCTCTATCATCAAGCAATGCATGACCAGGTAACACTTTCTTTATTTACTCATCTGTTGATGGACACTTCATTTGATTCCATACCTTGGCTATTGCGAGCAATGCTGCAGTGAACATAAGAGTGCAGACATCTCTTTGACATACTAATTTTATTTCCTTTGCATATATACTCAGAAGTAAGACTGCTGGATCATGTGATAGTTCTGCCTATAATTTTTTGAGGAGATACTGTTTTCTTTTATATTTTGATCTTTTACATTTTAGATTCAGGGGGTACAAGTGCGTGCTTGTAGCATGGGCATATTGCGTCCTGGTGGGGGCTGGGCTTCAGGTGACCCATTCTCCAGATAGTGAACATTGTACCCCATATGTAACTTCTGAACTCTAACTCTCCTCCCTGCCTTCCCCCTTTCAGTGTCCCCTCTACAACCATTTAGCACCCACATATGTGTGAACATGTGGTATTTGGTTTTCTGTTTTCTAAGTTAGTTCACTTAGGATGATGTTTTCTAGCTCCATCTATGTTGCCGCAAAGGACACAATTTTGTTCTTTTTATGGCAGCATAATATTCCACAGTGTATATAGACCACATTTTCTTTATCCAGTCAATCATTGCAGGGCATTTAGGTTGGTTCCACGACTTTGCTATTGTGAATAGTGCTGCAATGAACATGCAAGTACAGGTATCTTTGTAATATAATAATTTCTTTCCCTTTGGATAGATACTCAGTAGTGAGATTCCTGGGTCAAATAGTAGGTCTATTTTTAGTTCTTTGAGAAATCTCCATATTGTTTTCCCTAGAGACTGAACTAGTTTAAATTTCCACCAATAGTGTATGAGTATTTTTTTCTCCGCATCCACACCAACATCTGTTGTTCTTTGATTTTTTAATAACAGCCATTCTGACTAGTGTAAGATAATATCTCATAGTGGTTTTAATTTGCATTTCCCTGATGATTAGTGATGTTGAGCATTTTTCCATATGTTTGTTGGCCATGTACGTGTCTTGTTTTGAGAAATATCTATGTGTGAATTTTGTCCACTTTTTGATGAGGTTGTTTTGTTTTGTTTTTCATATTGAGTTGTTTGAGTTCCTTGTAGATTCTAGATATTAGCCCTTTGAGACATAATTTGCAAATGTTTTCTCCCATTCTGTATACTTTGTTATTTCTTTAGCTGTTCAGAAGTTTTTAGTTTAATTAAATCCCATTAGTTATTTTTGTTTGATTGCATTTGCTTTTGTGGTCTTCATCAAAAAATCTTCGCCTAGGCCAATGTCTAGAAGAGTTTTTCTTAGGTTTTCTTCTAGGATTTGTATAGTTTCAGGTCTTACATTTAAGTCTTTAATCCATCTTGAAATAATTGTTGTATATGGTGAGAGGTAGGGGGTTTAGTTTCATTCTTCCTGCATATGGTTAGCCAGCATTATTTATTGAATAGGGTATAATTTCCCTATTGCTTATTTTTGTTAACTTTGTTAAAGATCAGTTGGTTGGAGACATGTGGCTTTATTTTGGGGTTCTCTATTCTGTTCCATAGATCTATTTGTCTATTTTTGTACCAATACCATGCTGTTTTAGTTACTATAGCCTCATAGTATAATTTGAAGTCAGGCAATGTTCTTCTGTTCTTCATACTTAGAATTGGCTTTGACTATTCTGGCTCTTTTTGGGTTCCATATAAACTTCGGGAATTTTTTTCTAGCTCTGTGAAAAATAATGTTGGTATTTTGATAGGGATTGCATTGAAGGTGTAGATTGCTTTGGACAGTATAGTCATTTTAATGAAATTGATTCTTCCATTTCATTAGCATGGGTTATTCTTCCATTTGTTTATGTCATCTACAATTTCTTTCATCAGTGTTTTGTTAGTTCTTCTTGTAGAGATCTTTCACCTCCTTGGTTAAATACACTCCTAGGTGTGTGTGTGTGTGTGTGTGTGTGTGTGTGTGTGTGTGTGTGTGTGTGTGAAATGGAATTGAGTTCTTGATTTTGTTCTCAGCTTGAGCGTTATTGTTGTGTAGAAATGCTACTGACTTTTGTATGTTGATTTTGTATCCTGAGACTTTACTGAAGTCACTTGCTAGGAAAAAAAACTAGGAATCTCTTGGAGGATTCTTCAAGCTTTTCTAGATATACTATCATGTCATCAGCAAACAAAGTTTGACTTCTTCCTTGTCAATTTAGATGCCTTTTATTTCTTTCTCTTGCCTGATTGCTCTGGCTAGGATTTCCAGTACCATGGTGAATAGGAGTGATTTCATACTATTTTCGTAATTTATATTACTACCTACAGTGCACAAAAGTTCCCTTTTTTCCACATCCCCACCAACAACTTGTTATCGTTTGTCTTTTTAGTGATAGTCTTCTAACAGATGCAAGGCAATTCTCATTGTGGTTTTAATTTATATTTCCCTAGTGATAAGCGATGTTTAACATTTTTTCATACGTGGGCTATTTGTATGTCTTCTTTTGAGAAATGTCTATTCAATCAGTGGCCATACTACCCTGAACTTGCCATTCTTGTCTGATTTCAGAAGCTAAGCAGGGTCGGGCCTGGTTAGCACTTGGATGGGAGAAATGGCTATTCAGTTACTTTGCCCATTTTTAAATTGGATTATTTGTTTTCTTGTTATTGAGTTGCTTAAATCTCTTGTATATTTTGGATATTAACCTCTTATCAGGTGTTTGATTTGCAAATATATTCTCCCATTCCATAGGTCACCTCTTCACTCTGTTGATTGTTTCCTTTGCTGAGTAGAAGATTTTAACTTGATGGAATTGCATTTATCTATTTTTACTTTTATTGATTGTATTTACTGGGTCATATAATTTTAAAAATCATTGCAAAGGACAATGTCATGAAGTTTTCCCACTATATTTTCTTCTAGTAGTTTGATGTTGTCTGGTCTGACATTTAAATCTTTAATCCAATTTCAGTTTGTTTTTACATGTGGTGTGAGATAATGGTCCAATTTTAGTCTTCTGCTTGGGGACATTCTATTTCACCAATACCATCTACTAAAGAACTCATCCTTTATCTCATTGTATGTTTTTGGCACCTTTTGTCAAAAATCAATCGACCATAAATGTGTGGATTTATTTCTGGGCTCTCCATTCTGTTCCATTGGTTTACATGTCTGTTTTTATGCAAGTACCATGCTATTTTGATCACTGTAGCTTTGTAGTGTAATGCCTCCCGCTTTGTTGTTTTTGCTCAAGATTTATTTGGCTGTTTAAGGGCTTTTGTCATCCCACATAAGTTGTGGAATTTTTTCTATTTCTGTGAAAAATGGCATTGGAATTTTGATAAGGATTGCATCGAATCTATAGAGCATTTTGGATGTTATGGACATTTTAACCATCTTTTTTCACTGAATCAACATGGTTTATTACTGAACAGCACTTTCACCTTCACACAGACTATTTCAAAGAGCTAGAACAAGTGTGGGATGGGGCGGGGGAGGGACAGGTGTCCCTCAGGAGCCAGGACCCCAGCCAGCTTCCCCGACTAGGGCAGGGGAGGGAGTGTCAGGCCACCCTACTCCAGCACCAGCTCTCCATGTGCATGCACACAGCAAGTCAGCAGTTCCTCACACATAAATACAGACATGCTTAACAAAAATAGTATATCATCTTCACAAGGAATACAAACTAGTCTTTAATAAGTACAGCAGAGAGCCCAGGGTGGCCGGGGCCAGGCTGGGACCCATAGGGATGAAATAAGCCAAGAGTAAAGCAGTGGAGAGAGGGAGGCTGGAGGAGCTCCTGGCCAGGCCACTCTGGCCTTGGCAGCCCAGCAGTCCAAGCAGGACGGCGTGCGGCACAAATCTACCTGGCCAGGCAGGACTGGCCCCTCCACAAACTCTCCCATACCTGTCAGTCTCCATGGGGCACATTTGGGAGAAACTCAGTGGATGTTGAGGCCAAGAGAATTGAGGTGTGGGGAAACTGACTCTCACAGAAGCCTGGTAAATTCTAGAAGACTAACTGCAGGCGACCAGGTCTAAGGCAGATCCTAACAGGCGGGTGGCATAGCTGCATGTAGTAGTTCTCCTGTTGGCAATGGCGGCTGAACAGAGGGATATGGTGGGGACAGAGCAAAAGGGTGAGTGGATGGTCAGTGTCTAGTCATTTTCGACTGAAGAGAGAGCCCATCAGAAACCAGCAGTTGAAGTACTCCTGGTTTTTCTGTCTCTCAGCTGCTGATTTGTCTCTGTACAGTTCCACTAAAGTGTCCCAGCCGCCATTGTCCTGGATCCAAGGCTCTAGGTGGTCATTCAGGTAAGTGGTCCCCCATTTTGCGATCTGACTCACCAATACTTTCATCTCCTTGTCAACACTCTCCACGCACAGTGCTCCACTGAAAGAGACAAAGGTCATGATGCAACCCCAGTTTACCCCATCCCAGAAGAGGTCGTTCACTATCTGTTCAGAACTCTCATATGCTGTCCCTGGGGTGGTGTGGAGTTGGCATGTCAGGTCACTGAATGGCTGCTGGCACCACAGTTCCAACTCATCGGCCACCTCCCTTAGCACTTCTTCATAGTTGTCATGGGGATGACCTCCCAGGCATCCAAACAGCTGCTCTGGACAGTGGCTCCATTCACTGTGGAGCTGTCCACCAGGTGCCAGGCTGGGTTGCCATTGATGGCACTGAGGGTCTCTATCTCCAATTCAGTCCTTTCTGAGGTCTCAGTTCTGTTCTCTTCCACATTGCTAAACTGACTCCAGCTGTATCCTTTCTGGGAAAGCTTGTAGGAGAGAAAGTCAACCACCAGCTCCCGCTTGCTCTGAGACATTTTCATAATAGGGATGGGTTCAGCCAGTCCATTGTCCAAAACACCTCCTCATTCTCTGAGTCTGGTCTCTGCTTAGTGATTCTCTTCTAAGATCCAAAGCCAAGATAAGATTCTAGCTGACTGTTCACGCTGTCTCTTCTGAAAAAGTCGGCCTCAGTTTCTCCTGAAGACACCAGGGGAACTTGCAAGCTCAGTCACTTCCAGTGCCACCATATTTTTATTTTTTATTTTTTTGAGTCAGAATCTCACTCTGTCACCCAGGCCGGAGTGCAGTGGCATGTTCACGGCCACTGCAGCCTCGACCTGCTGGGCTCAGGCGATCCTTCTGCCTCAGCCTTCCAAGTAGCTGGAACTACAGGAGTGCACTACCATGCCCGGCTTATGTTTTTATTTACTGTAGAGATGAGGTCTCACCAAGTTTCCCAAGCTGGTCTCGAACCCCTGAGATCAGGCAATCCTCTCACTTCAACCTCCCAAAGCGCTGGGATTACAAGTTTGAGCCACCGATCTCGGCCTCAGTGCCGCCATTTTAACAATATTGATTCTTCCACTGAGAGATATCCTTCCATTTATTTGTGTCCTCATCAATTTATTTTATCATTTTTTAAATGCTTAATTTCTCTGGCTAGGACTTCCAGTACTACAGTTGAACAGAAGTGGTAGGAGTGGGCATCCTTATCATGTTCCTGATCTTAGAGAGAAAATTTTCAGGTTTTTTTTTTTTGAGTTGGAATCTCACTCTGTCATCCAGACTGGAGTGCAGTGGCACGCTCCCAACCATCACAGCCTTGACCTGCTGGGCTCCAGCGATCCTTCCGCCTCAGCCTTTCAAGTAGCCGGAACTGCAGGTGCGCGCTACCACGCCCAGCTAATTTTTTGATTTATTGTAGAGATGCTGTCTTGCCAAGTTGTTCAGGCGGGTCTCAAACCCACGGGCTCAGGCAATCCACTCACCTCAGCCTCCCAAAGGCGCGGGATTACAGGCTGAGCCACCGAGCCCGGCTCTTTCTATGTTTTTTAATGGTTTCTATTTCTTTGTTGAACTTCTAATTTCGTTCATGTATTTTTTTTTCCTGATTTTAATTGTCTATGATCTCTTGTAGCTCATTGAGCTTCCTTAAGATAACCAATGTTTTGAATTCTTTGTCAGGTAATTTGTATATCTCCATTTTGTGGGGATCAGCTACTGGAGCTTTATTTTGTTCCTTGGGTGGTATCATAGTTCTTGAATCTTCATGTTTCTAGAAAGCTTGCATTGCTCTCTTTTCACTTGAAGAAGCACAAATCATTTCCTCTAGTCTTTACTGACTGGCTTTGGGTACAAAAGAGACTCTAGCTAGAGATTTGGGGTGCCTCTTAGACCTGTTTTATGGATGTGCCCACTCCTCTTGATCCCTCTTAGGAGGAAATTCTTAAGATTGTGTGCCTTCTCTCTTGATCCCACAATACCAGACCTGGTGCTGAAAGCCTTCCACTTATTTTCCCTAAGACAATTTCCTGAAGTGTTCAAGTTTGTGTGCCTTTTCCCCAGCCAGCTGAGAAAAGGTGGCTGCTAAGATCTGTCCCTGCTGTTGATATCCGCTTGTTGTCTACGGGAGTTTGTGTGTGTCATGCATAGGTACATATGAGGCATTGACCATGGGAGCTGGGGCAGAGCAAGGTGCCGAGAGTATGTATCGGCTTGTTGGGAGTTCCACAGGTGAGTTGTCCTATAGGGGCCATGGCAGGAGTCTTGGTGAAATTCGTGAGCCAGTTGAAAACAACATGCTAGTTGCTGTGCATTCCCACTTTTTATCCCTGCTCCTACTGCTCCCAGACAATTCAGCCATGCCAATCCTTTTAGTGTTTTGTTTGGTTCAGTGAGGTGATATGAAATGGGCCTCCTGGAAATAGCCGCAGAAGTGATCACTTCCTTCATTCTTCCCTGTGGGAGAAATCATGAGTCTCTCTCAGCACTGAGCTTTTAGGGGACAGATATTGTTGCAAAAGTGAAACTGCTCTTTTTAACCTCTTCCATATACCCACTTGAATGTTTTGCTCCACCAGAGTGCTAGAACTCCTCAGTTAGACTCTAGGGCTCCCACAAAGGTATTCTTGTCTATAGATGGTTGACAATATTGGTGTTTCTGTGGAGGTATAAGGGCTAGAACCTTCTATTTTGCCATCTTGCTGATACAAGCCTGACTTTTTCTATCTTTAACTGGTTTTAGTATTCACTACTGCTTCTTTTCAACCCCAAATCCCCCATCTTTGGCTCTTGCTTTGATTCATTGTCATGTCATTTGGAGAAATGTTTTGAGTCATTTTTATTGAAAGGGTGCTTGAGTGGTAACATTTCTCAGCTGTTGGACGTCAGAGATTCCCACTGTTGCTGCCATACATAGATGACAACATTGTTGGGTAAAAATTCTTTATCACATTCTTTTTCTCTTAAATTTTTGTGGCCATTCTATTGCTGACTTCTGGAATTTATTATGTCAGAGGACTCTAATGTTAGTCATTTCCACCAGTAATGTAAGACAGTAGTTTCCTTTTCCCAACAAAAACCTCTACTAATTAGTTTCTGTTTAATTTTTCCCAATGTAATTTGTAAGTGGTATTCTCTCAGTGTCCCTTTGATTTGCACTTTCTTAATATCTTTTTACATAGTATTTGGATTTCCTCTTAGAAATTGTCCATCACATATATCCTTTGCCTATTTTCCAACTGAGCTGTCTTTATCAGTTTTTAGAGGTACGCAAATATTTTAAACATTAATAATTTATCTATTTTATGTGCTGTGACTTTTCCCCAGTCTATTATTTGTCTTTTGGCTTTGTTTATAAAATATTCTTCCATATAAAATAACGTTTATGCAAGCAAGTCTTTTCCTTTATGGCATCTGTATTTATTGTCTTGATTTAAACGATTTCCCATGCCACCGGTTATATGCACGTTCTCCTACATTTTGCTCTTATTTGCCTTCTTACATTTAAATCTTTAATCCATCTGGAATTTATTTTAGTATGTGAAAGGAATTAAAAGTCTCTTCATTTTCATTTAGATGGACGGGGTCAGTTGGAGAGTGTAAGTAAATACACAAGTTATTCTTATTTCCAGCAGAGCTACCTTCATGGGTTTATAACAAGGTGTGATCACACAAGGTCCCACACTCAGAAGAAACTCACATGCTTGGTTTAATTCTCTGCTATCACATCTTGAAATTCTTCATAATTGTATCATGCATCTTGCACTCTGTAAGTGAATTCCAGTGGAACACTGAGCATGGGACCTGGAGCCTCAGAGCGGCCAGTCACTCCTCTCACTACCTCTCTGCCTCCCTAGGATAGGTTCCCAGCCTCCAGCACCTCAGCCCCCTGGCAACTTGGCTCTGCCCACCTTACTGCTACCCTTACTCCTTTTTAGAACTTTCTGGAAAAGATATTCAAGGTCTCAAAACATTTAGCTACATGTACCCTTTCTGAAAAATAAACTGAAAGATACATTCCGCCAAAGCAAAAGAGTAAAATGAAAGAGGCAAAGATCCCACATAGGGTAGGAAAAAAAAGGGTTCAATAAAGATAGCTGGTCCTGACACCTAGAGAACAACCAATTCAAACCAGAGCAGGAGGACAGAGGGCTGTGGGAGGGATGTATCTGGAGAAAGAAAAGTTGCTGCTGGATTCCCTGGTGTGCTTGTTGGACCTGGCCAAGAGGAGTTTTACAACTCTTTGAATGTTTAGGAAAAAACTGGGGATAAGTTCACGGAAAAAACTGGGGATGAGTTCATTAAAAAAAAAAAATCCCTAGCAACAGAGGAAACGACAATCATTAACTCCAAGAAAATGTCATAAAAGAAAGGAAATGTAATCATAGGTTGCTTCTTGGCTAACTGTAATATAACTAAATGGTCATAAGAGGATAAATATTGAATGCTGACCAAAGTAAAGCTTATGGTAGAACTATATTGGGGGAGTGAATAATGAGGGAAGTTTGAGGGGAGGGTAAAAAGAGGTAAAAGAATTAAGAAATAGCTTTACTCCAGCTCAAAAAAAATAAAATAAAAGATATCTTTGTTTTTTTATAACAGGAAGTAAATAGAGAAGGTCTAAAATTGAAAGTTTAAGAAATCACAGTTTCAGCATGTTACTTATAAATATGAAGATAAATACCAGTAGAACCTAGCCAGAGTTAAAAGTTCCTCTGGGAAGCAGAAAATCAGGCATGGTGGGATGGGGGCATAAAACTTTGCTTTTTATTAGAACCTCTGTAATACTCTTTAACTTTTTAAACTACAGATTTGTAGCTCTTTTATAAAATAATTTAGCTCTTAAAAAGGAAGCAGCAATGGAAATTCATGCCGTGACTCACTTCACATGCGTGAGATTGGCCCTTGTCATTTAAGGAAGATCCACAATGTCCAAGCCAGTCTCTGTCTAGTTTGAATGCTGACACTTCGTGTAGGTTTAAGCTGAATAATTTTACTTCAACTCTGTGAAACCGTCAAAGAATTGGATGATCTGCTGATGGTTAATCTCTAATTTCAGGATTTTTTAATTAACAAAATGGTTTTGGTATACTTTTTATAAGTTTATTTCTGATCCTTGTTCTTTTGTTTTCTTGTTTTTGAGTTAGAGTCCCACTCTGTCACCCAAGGCTGGAATGCAGTGGCATTATCATGGCTCACTGCAGTCTCCACCTCTTGGGCTCAGGTAATCCTTCCACCTTAGTCATCCAACTAACTGGGACTATGTGGGTACGCCGCCACACACAGCTATTTTTTGTTTAATTTTTTGTACTGCCAGGGTCTTGCTATGTTGCCCTGTCTTGAACTCCTGAACTCAATCCTCCCACCTCAGCCTCCCAGAGTGTTGGAATTATAGGTGTGAGCTACTGCACCCGGCCCTGACCCACTTCTCAGTCTTTGAGTTTTCATTTCTATCACCTTTTCCATCTCTTTCGATTCCAAATATTTCCTTTAAATTCTGGGAGTGCTTTTTAAGTTTAACCTCTGGTCCAAAAGCGGAATTTTCCTCTAAACCTTCAGCACTTGGTAAATTCCCAGAACAGGCCCAGGACTTTTCAGTACTGGGAATAAAAGTGAAAAAAAGCTCATGGTTTTTCCTGAAAGCAGAATAAAGAAAACCAGGATTATAGAGAGCAATAATCAATGGCAATTAAAATCTCGCAAAAAGAATCGTTACATTGTACCTAGGTAGTTACATTTCTTTAGATGTTAATTCTAAATTATCATTTTATATATATTTAGTAACCATTCTGATTATTTTAATACAGGCTTTTGATAGGAAAAATGTAAGTTCCCAGGCCAGTAGTTTTCAATTGCTTGAAAAGCTTTTTAAAATACTGATGCTGCCGTCCCACTCCCAGAGATTTTGATTTAATTGGTCTGTGTGCAGCATGGGCATAGAAATTTTTTAAAACTCCCCATGTTATTCTAACATGCAGTAAAATGTGAGCACACTGGGCTAGACCATGTCCCAGGTGTTCTCTTTCAGTTACAACACTTAAGAAAAATCTAACTTGGTAACCGTAACACAGGCACTAAATTCACCTGATGACAAGTACCCATATGGCATATGAATTCCTGGAGGAAATAACCAGTAGCTCTTGCAAAAACCTTAAAGTGGCAGCAACTATCACACAGCCATCCCTAAACCTCCCCCTTAGCTTACAATAGATTGCCAAGATGGCGCACCAAGGGCAGCATGAATGGCTGGTAACTCTCCCTCCTTATCGCTTCTCTCTGCCCGGGCAATGCTCACTTCTTGTTGAGCAGTGTATTTGAACATTGCCCATTTTAGAGCCACCCTGATTGACTAACCAACTTCCCTGCACTTTCTAATCAAAGAACTGGATAGTCTAATCATGGTTAATTCTGAGTCCTTTTGTTCTGGTCCCTGACACATTGGATGAACACAGGTTCTGTAGAGCTCCTTTCCTGTGTTGAACTGGAGGATGCTCTGTGAACATATGCGAAATGGCTCTTCAACAATGTCAGTGGTGTCTGCCCCCCTTGGATAAGCTGGTGTTTGGAGAGGATGAATCAAGCTCCACAGCTGAGACCCTAGTTGGTGATTACAGTCAGCAGTTGGTGCTAATTAGTGAAGCAGGTAAGGGGGCTGTTGAAAGCGAGCCTGCTGAACCAAAAACCACAGTGGAAACTGGGCTGGAGAGAGCATTTCTGAACTGCAGACAGGCAAGGAGTAAGCACCAAAGGGCTGATCTGAAGCCCAGGAGAAGAGGGAACCCGACTGACATGGGGCCATGCCGGCCTGAGTCCCAGAACAGAATCACCACTGTACCTCCTAGGAATGCAGGCTCTGGGAGCAGAAGGAGTCAGAACGGGAAAAACGCCGTGATCATCTTCCTGTATCTTCTAATCGCCGGAGAACTGGCAGGGTGGGAGATGGAAGAGTTCCTGGGGAGCAGCACTGGGGCCATCATATTAGGGCCAGAGGCCTCTGGGAGCAAGAAGGGAGCCCTGCTGAAACACCGCAGATATACCCCAGAATGCCCCCAGGAGGCACCTTGTTAGGATACCTTCAGATATAAGTGCATTCATTCTCTATTGCTGCATAATAAATTACTCAAAATGTAGTGGCTTTAAACAATAGACATTTATGACCACAATTTTCTGCAAGTCAGGAATTTAGGAGTGGCTAATCTTGGTGGTGCTGGCGCAGATTCTCAAGATGTCAGCTGGGTCCACAATTATCAGAAAGCTTGTCTGAGGACGGAGAACTTGCTTCCAAGAGGGCTCACTCACCTGGCAAGTTAGTGCTGGTTGTTCCTAAAACAATGCCACCTACCCCTGTGGCAGTCTGCAGTTCCTGGTGCTGTGTATACCTGGATGGTATATCCTCCTCTGCTTCTCCCTACCCAGTTTGGGTGTAGTCAGGTCATTGCAGACCTGAGCAGCCAGGACCACATTCAGAATGCCCCTCTGAGGCTGGGCCTGGCAGAGGCAGGAAACTGTCAGTGGCTAATGACAGTAATCAGAACTGAAGTGGAAACAGAAGGGCAGGCCTATTCAGCCCTTTGAAGGCTGAACTGGTTTCTCACTTTCCTTGTTATACTGAAGAACTGTCTTTGGGCCAATGTATGAGTAGGAACATGGGTGCAAACTCCATCCTAATTATTAATGAGAAATGCAAATTATCCCCCTCCCTATATGTTTAAAATAATCCTGATCTACACATATTATGGAACTATGTGTAATTAGTTCCATATATGGAAAATCAGACTCAGCCCTCCTAAACTGGTCCCTTTACACCCCAAATCCCTTAAGCAAAGCCAAAGCCCTGGAAAAAGACTGGCCTTTCATCCAGGGTCTAAGTGTTGAGAAGTGTTTACAAATCTGCAATAGATATTAAGTGGGACCACAGAGCTATAGGCTGTTAGACCTTAGTTCATCAAACATTTACAGAGCACCTACTTTATGGTAGGCACTGAGGATAAAGAAATAAGTCAAACCCAGTGCCTGCCTCCAGAGGGTCTCTGAGAGAACAATATGCATGAACAGATCATGTTGTTTGTTTGTTTGTTTGTTTGTTTGTTTGTTTTCAATACCTTTGGTGGATACAAATAGTTTTGAGTCTGGGCTTTATGAGTACCCACCTCCCCACCTGTGCACATTGTACCTATTTGGTGATTTTTTTTTTGTCTCCCCCGCTTTCCCTCTCCCCCTTCTGAGTCTCCAGTGTCCATTATACCATTATGTATGTCTCTGCAGATCCTCAGTTTAGCTCCCACCTGTAGGCAAGAATGCACAGTGTTTGGTTTTCTGTTCCTGAATTAGGATGATGTTCTCCAATTCCATCCAAGTTGCTGCAAAAGACATTAGTTCATTACTTTTGATGTTTGAATAGTGTCCATAGTATATATATGTACCACTGTCGTTACCCACTGATTAGTTGATGGGCATTTAGGTTGGTTCCACATCTTTGCAATTATGAATTGTGCTTCATGAACAGGTGTCTTTTGCATACAACGGTCTCTTGAACAGACCATTTTTTTTTTAGGTGGAGTCTTACTCTGTTGCCCATATTGGAGTGCGGTGGCACACTCCCGGCCACCGCAGCTTCGACCTGCTGGGCTCTGGCAATCCTTCCGCCTCGGCCTTCCAAGTAGCCAGAACTACAGATGCACACTACCATGACTGGCTAATTTTTTATTTATTGTAGAGATGAGGTGTCACCAAGTTGCCCAGGTGGATCTTGAACCCGTGGGCTCGGGCAATCCACTTGCCTCGGCCTCCCAAAGTTCTGGGATTACAGGCTGAGCCACCGAACCCGGCCGAACAGACCATTTTAAAACAATATAATATATGCAGCCCACAGAGGCGTGAGTACATGATGGAGAGATTGGCCCCTGCCTGAAGAAGAGAGGAGAGAAATTGGCAAATGCCCCATGGAAGAAGTGGCCTAAGAATGAAGAAAGAGGATAATAAAAGTGGAAATATTCAGTATTATTTTTCAAATGAGAATATGTTATTCATTTTGGAGCATAACGGAAAAATAATAACAGTTGGGAGGAAAACTTCTCCTACCCCAGTTCGGCAATTATTTGAGCAGAGAAACAAGATGCACAGAGGCTGGAAAGAAAGGCAGCAGTGTTCGAATTCAGGCAGAAATGACTAGTGCCTCACCAGTGATAAGTGAAAAGGTAGCATCAGCGTGGAAGAGAGATGTTTACAGCTGAACAGGGCTAGCTCATATCTGAGGAACTGTAACAAGATAGTAGCCATCAGGGTTTAGGAGTGGGGATGTTTGAAAGGAGGACTATGAAAAAATGTGTGATTGTGTCTTAAAACCACCACAATAAGTAACAGAAAAAAACTCAAATTCGTTTGAAAAATAAAAAGGATGTATTGACTCACTTAAATGGAATCTAGAAATAGGACAGGTTTCAGGATGTTGAATGATCCAGTGGCTCACCGAAGTCATCAAGGACCCAGGATCTTTCTGACTCTTTGCTCTGTTATCCAAAAGACATTTTTTAAAAATTTATTTACTTATTTTGAGTTGGAGTCTCACTCTTATCATCCAGGCTGGAGTGCAGTGGCACACTCACAGCTACCGCAGCCTCAACCTGCTGGGCTCGGGCGATCCTTCCGCCTCAGCCTTCCAAGTAGCTGGAACTACTGACGCACGCCACCACACCCAGCTAGTTTTTGTGATTTACTGTAGAGACAAGGTCTCATCAAGTTGCCCAGGCTGGTCTCAAACCCCAGAGCTCAGGCAATCCTTTTGCCTCAGCCTCCCAAAGTGCTGGGATTATAGGCTGAGCCACCACGCCCGGCCCCAAAAGATATTTCAAAGCTGATTCCCCTCGTGATCACAGGATGGCTGCCAACAGCACTGAGGGCTATGTGTTCCTCATTCTTATCTAGTCAGAGAAGGAAGTCTGAACTCCTTCAGTCATGCAGCAACACTCCTCTGGGGTCTGGGGAGAGCATGTGATCATTGGCTTAGACCTGGTCTACCCAAGCCAGTCACTGTGGCAAGCCGGTGGAACTATCTGACTAGCTTAGACCCAGACCTTGGAATTGGTCATCCCCTTCCAAATCACAACGTTTCCACAAAGAGTGAGGGAGGTTGTGGATGCTGAGGAAGAATGCAATGTTCACCACTGAAGGGTTAGGTGAGGAGTGAGCTGCCAGCAAGGTGCTGATTCCAGGGGAACTAATGCTAATAGCTGGGACTCAACTCCCTAAAGTTATAGAGAAAATGGACATCACCACTGTCAATCAGTCTCCCCTCCTGCCCCATTCAAGACCCAGACAGTCCCTCAAGTAGAGACACAGCTGGGTCAGCAATCATCTCAGCGAGACAGCAAATAGTTTATACGTGTGAATATATGTCACCATGAATTCCATCCCTTGAATGGATGTGTATATCCCAAGAGTTCAGACTCAAGGGACAAGAACTTAGATTGGTGGCTGAGTGTGGTGGCTCACACCTATAACCCCACCACATTAGGAGGCTGAGGCAGGAGGATTGCTTGAGCCCAGGAATTCGAGACCAGCTGGCAACATAGTGAGACCCTGTCTTTACAATAAAATTTAAAAATTAACCGGGTGTGGTGGTGCATGCCTGTAGTCCCAACTACTTGGGAAGTTGAGGCAGAAGGATCCCCTGGGCCCAGGAGGTTGAGGCTGTGGTGAGCTATGATTGTGCCACTGTACTCCAGCTTGGACAAGAGTGAGACCTCAACTCAAAAAAGAAACTTAGATTGGGAGGAGGTGGGTTAACGGTAAGGAAAGGAAAGAAAAGGAGGAGAGGGGGACACTGACCCTCACAGGCTATTCTCACCACTTCTCCGTTCCCGGACCCCACACACAGCCTCCCTCAATAACTGTATCATGACGAGATGCCTCAGAGTATCAGATATATACAGAGGAGAGGCTCGCTGTGCTGAGCCCTGAAGTAACTTCCTAGGCTGCCATAATAGAGTACCACAAACTAAGCGTCTTAAAACAACAAGAGTGTGTTGTTCCAGTATTCTGGAGGTGAGGGATCTGGGTGGGGAGATGCTTCCTGAGGCTCTGGGTGGAGGACTGCTGGCCTCTTCTTGGCTCCTGGTGGCATCCGCAACCCTTGGCACTGCAGGGTCTGCGCCTGCATCCTGCCAGTCTCGTCCCTGTCTTCACCTGCCAGCTTCCCTGGGTGTCTCTGCCTTCACGTGGGGTTTTTCTTTCCGTCTATGGACAACAGTCATATTGGGCTAGAGCCGCCTTCATGATCTCATCTTAACTTGATTACATCTGCCAAGACCCTGTTTCCAATAAAGTCACATTCACAGGTATCAGGAGGCATATCTTTGTTTTGGGGGGAGGACACCATGTAACCCAGAACAGACCCTCTTCATTAGTTCCTCCTCCAATGCTTGTGTCAATAACTGAGCAACTGCAGTTCTTTTCCTTTAAAGCAGCAGTCCCAACACTTTTGACATCAGAGACAGGTTTCATAGGGGGTTAGAGGAATCTTCAGGCATTAGATTCATAAGAAGTATGCAACCTAGATCCCTCACATGCACAGTTCACAGTAGGGTTCCTGCTCCTATGAGAATCTAATGCCGCCACTGATCTAACAGAAGCTGGAGCTTTGCTCTCCTGCTGTTCACCTCCTGCTGTTCGGCCTGTTTCCTAACAGGCCATGAACCAGTACCAGTCTGCAGCCGGGGGGTTGGGGACCCCTGTCTTAAAGGGTAGCCTTTTTCCCAGTCTAGAGCTCTTTAGTGGATTTGGAAGGTAAAGCTACAGGGCTATCCTGTCTGCTGGTCCTTCAAGAATATAACACACTAGGGCTAGGCAGGGTGACTCATGTCTGTAATCCCACCACTTTGGGAGGCCGAGGTAGGAGGATTGTCCGAGCCCAGGAGTTAGAGGGAAAAATAGGCCTCTACAAAAAAAAAAGTAACACACTGACTCACTGATGGTCACCGTGCTAGTAACTTCTCTGTATGTACTGAGAGTTCACCCTGCTTAAGGCCTTTCTGAAACAGGGAGATGTACTGAAGCTACAGCAAAGCTCTGGCCACAGAAACCTAGCCTCCCTCTCTTCCCAGGGCCTTGATTTCTTTGCAAAGTTTAGAAAGACTTCGAGTATCTGACACTGGCTGTGAAGTCAGCCCATCCGGCCCAAATATCAGATACCCATCCAAGCTCACAGTGAATACCCAGCCATTACATGGGTGTCCCCGGAGACCAGCAGGAAGGCTCATTAGAGTTATGGAGTCACCTCCTCAGGGGTAGTGTGTATTTTAAGATGCCGATTCCAAGTGGAGATAAGAAAGGAGCAGTAGCTCCTCTCTTCCCAGGAGCTGCTGTTTTGTGTTTGTATAGAATGTCTGGACACCCACAAAGACATCCCTTGACGCACACATAAGAAACCATGGAGGGCGAGAGCCAGCGGGCAGAACGTCTGGATTCCAGGAGAACTGGGTTGGTTCACTCTGCAGCGTCACTTAGCAGCCAGTGTCCTCTTGGCTTCAGTTTGGCAACTGCACAAGAGCTAAACAGCTTCCTCTACAGAAGGCAGGAAAAGAGCCCAGCAGGACTGGAGTGATACAGCTATAGAGGCTGGCAAGGGCCAGCAGGGCCATCCAAGGACTGGACCTGAAGGCCGTGGGGTGCCTTGAGCAGTCACGCCAAATCCAGCAATCAGCAAGGGCTCTTCAGTAAGGTCCTGCTGAGGGCTGGGGATCAGAACGGGACCAAGCTCCCTAAGAAAGACCCCATGAGGTCTAGGTGGGTTGGTGCATGCCAGGGAGGGGCTCCCAGTTCAGCTGGAAACCTTCACACCTAGTAAAGAATCTGATGGGTAATTGCTAATGGAATGAAAGACAGAGGTCAGAGGTTGGGGTGGGGTAGATGGGGTGGAAGGGAGAAAAAGCAGAAGGAAGAGAAGGGGGAGGAGGAGGAAGAAGAGAAGGAAAAAGAGGAGGAGGAAGGGGAGGAAGAGGAAGGGGAGGAAGAGGAGGAGAAGAACGAAGAGGAAGAGGAAGAGGAGGAGGAGGAGAAAGGCGAGGACAAGCTGTGTGGCAGGGGTGGAGATCCTTTGCCTTGGTAGGCTCTGAAGACCTGGGCATGTAAAGTGTCAAGCCCCTGATTAGCAATTCCAGACCCACTCACTGGTGGGCCAAGTAGCCTCTTTGCTCCTGAGTCGGGGGGGCTCACAGTATCAACCTGTTCCTCAGGGTCCCATGGAGAGAGCACCCCTTCCCATCTCCCTCCAACCCATCTTCCTCACACACCCCACCTCCCCGCAACCAAACAAGTCCATCTATCAGTAAAAGTCAATGTAGTAAGGGAACAAGATCTGGACTCAGATGGCTGGGCCTGAATCCGGACGCTGTTGTTCACCAGATTCTTAACCCTGGGCAAATCATGCAGCCAAACTAAGCCACTATTTCTTCATCTGGAAGATGGGGGAAATAATAATACCTGCTTCCCAGGGTTGTTGTGAGGAATAAAAGAGATAATGTATGTAAGTAGTTGTAAGTGGTTAGTATAGTGCCAGACACACAATAAGCACTAAATAGGCCGGGCTCGGTGGCTCAGCCTGTAATCCCAGCACTTTGGAAGGCTGAGGCGAGTGGATTGCTGGAACCTGCAGGTTTGCGACCTGCCCGGGCAACTTGGCAAGACCTCGTCTCTACAATAAAATAAAAAATTAGCTGGGCATGGTAGCACACGCCTGTAGTTCTGGCTGCTTGGAAGGCTGAGGCAGAAGGATCGCCAGAGCCCAGCAGGTCGAGGCTGCGGTGGCCGGAAGAGTGCCACTGCACTCCAGTCTGGCGACAGAGTGAGACTCCAAATCAAAAAAAAAACACTTAATATATATTCCACTGCTCTTATATAAAAATGAGTAGGACTTATGGGCAAAGTGAGTATTGTCTGCAGAACAGAACACGGGTCAATCTTAAAGCCTCTCAATCTGGCAGCTAAAATTCCTTACAGCCCCCAAAGGCACTGCCTCCACATCCAGAAACTGGAAGTTCGGACTATAAGAGGGCTCTTTTTCCAGATCAATGTGAGAGAGGAGATACTCAGAAGCTGGTTAGGCAGACAGAGAGAGAGGGTCTCAAGGAGACTTAACACTTGCAGAAACGCCCCCTACACCGCTCCATTATATAATTATTGGCTAAAAATGTGGTTAATGTGATTAAGAACATCCTTTCAACCCAAGATGTACTCCCGAAAGGGACTTTCTGCTGCTTAAACACAGGCACAGTAGCTTAACTAAATGTCCTAACTTGACCTTGGCTTATTATAATATCATTAACATGACATTTACATTACAGTTTTACTCCCCCACCCCCACCCAGTGGGCTTTTCTGCAGTACTTATGGGTAATATTCAAGATGGAGTAACTTTGGTCAAGGACCCACATACACAATAAAAATTGGGTCTCAAAAAATAAGGGGCAAATGAGATATGAATGAGAAAAATGCCCCCCCCAAGATAAAATAAAACCACAAGAAAAACTCCTAACACTGGGTAACCCATTTCGAGCACCCCCTCTTCTCTGGAGAAAGCTTTGTTGCTTAATAAATTCCCTCTTTCACTCATCCGTTTGGTGTCCACATTCCTTAATCTTCTCGGTCGAGGCAAAAACCCAAGGTTGCTGGTTTCAGCTGACAGTGGAGTTCAAAACTCCAACAACAAACTAAGGCTGCCTGTCCAAGTAACAGTCCTGGAAAAACACCAAACTGGAGACAAGGTACTCCTGGGGCCTCACTCTCTTGTCCCCAACTCTTTGGTTTCCCAGCTTCTTCCCCAGGAAACCGATGACCGCCCCTTCTCCTCCTCTGGGAGCCTGGGGGCGGTGGTCATGCCAGGCAGGGAAGCTTCTGCTTTCATCCTCTCTCCCCCCAGCGAAAATGGAAGGAGATGCCAAAAGAGTGCTCTTTCGAGGAGCTCAGAGTGCTCCAGGAAAGTGCAGCTCAGAGGCCCCGCTCAGCGTGGCCTCCTCCTGGGCTGAGGGAAGTCACATCTGTTGGCACAGCACAAAAACTTTAACTGTCGTGTTAAAGCCAGGACTCCTCAATCAGCTCCCACTGGGAACTAACATGGGCCCAGAGGGTAGAGAGACAAGAGAGGTAATAGCCCTCGTGCCTCTTAAAGCCAGCTGTGTGCCTTGCCTTTGCCATTAACCCACTCCAGTTTTGTTTCCCATAGATCGGCCTAGATCAGACGCTTTTCATCTCTACTGTGTCACAATCGCCTGGGGAGCTTTGGCAAAGCAAGATGCCCAAGTCCCACACTGGACTCACTAACCAGAATCCCTAGGGTATGGAAGTCTGGGAATCTGCACTTTTTAGAAGCTCATGGGAGCTGGATGTGGTGGTACACGCCAATAGTCCCAGCTCCTCGAGAGGCTGAGGCAGGAGGACTGCCTGAGCCCAGGAGGTTGAGGCTGCAATGAGCCGTGATCGTGCCGTGGCACTCCAGCCTGGGCAACAGAGTGAGACCCCAACTCTAAATAAATAAATAAGTAAATAGGCTGGGTGTGGTGGCTCCTACCTGTAATCCCAGCACTTTGGGAGGCTGAGGTGAGAGGATTGCTTGAGTCCAGGAGTTTGAGATAAACCTGGGCAGCATAGCAAGACCTTGTCTCTACTGAAATGAAGGAAGGAAGCAAGGACAGGAGGGAGGAAGGGAAAATAGATTTGTTTAAAAATTTAAAAAGCTCGTGGTATGATTCTAATGCACAGTGAGGGCTATGAGTTCTAATGCACAGTGACCATGAACCATACAGTTCTAGACATCTGTCCGTAGCCTTGCCTGGCCTCTCTGAAGGAAAGGAGCTCCTACTTAGAAAACTATCCCCACCCTACCCCATGGACAGGCAGGCATAGACACACGTGTGCGCGCGCGCGCGCACACACACACACACACACACACACACACACACACACACACACATACACACACCCTCAATTATTGGGAGTGTAGGGTGGTGCAACTGAGGTGCTCACAAGCACACACACTTCCTCCCACCCTGCCCACTCAGGTGAGCTCAGGGCATGAGAGCAGTAATTCCCACCTGTACAGGTCTTTACTCTTTTCCAAGCCTTCTTCAGAGATGTGAGTACTTTTGATCTTCCCAGCTGCCTGAGAAGTAGTGATTATTCTTTCCATTTTACAGATGAGAAACTTGAGGCATGTGGCAGGCAAAATAATGACTCCTCCAGAGATATGGTATCTTAATCTCGAGAACCAGGTGGTGCTGAAAATTAATATGAACCCTTTGAAAATCATTTTGTGTAAAAAGCCTTTGACTCAGTGACTCCACATCTGGGAATCTATCCCAAGGAAAAACGTATAAACACAAACGTAAAAATCTTTATGAGCAAAAATATTTCTCACAGAGTAATTTATATTTTTAAAAATTAAATTAATTTCCAAAACTAAGGAAAGGCTTAGGTAAAAATATGGTATATCCACTCAGTGGGATATGTAATCGATAAAAATATTCATTTTTCACACATACTAATATAGAATATAGATTATGATATAATATTTAGTGAAAAACCAGAATTCCACATTGTAGACACAGTATGGTCATAACTATGTAAAAACTTTTTTTTAATAGACAAGAATGTCCATTTTCTGCTTATCTTTCAGAAATGGAACCACATTTTCTTCTTCCTATTGTCTGAACTGTATTTTATTGATGCTTTATAAATGAGACTTACAGTAGGGCCCTCAGAGATGTCCGTCCTAATCCCCAGAATTTATGAATACGTTATCTCACAAGGGAAAGGAACTTTGCAAATAAGATTAAGTTAAAAAGGGGGAGGGTATCCTGAGTTTCCCAGGTGGGCCCAGTGTAATCACAGGGTCCTTATAAGAGAGAAGCAGGAGGATCCAATTCAGAAAAGGAGACAAGGTGCTGGAGGCCAAGTGGAGGAGGGAGGTATGTCCAGGAATGTCGGATGTCTCCAGGGCTGGAAGTGGCAGAGAGTGGATTCTCCCCTAGAACCTCTGGAAGGAACACAGCCTTTGATTTTAACCCCAATAAGACCCATTCAGACCTCTGACATCCAGAGCTGCGGGATAATAAGCTCGTGTTGTTGTAAGTCAAGGAGTTAATGACAGTTTGTTAGAGCAGCAAAGGAAACTAATATGAGACCCAAAGAGGTAAAACCCAGAGGCCCTGGAGGAGCTCAGGAGGTGCCTGAAGCCCAGGGCTGCCCCATGAGGGGAAAAGGGCAGCTCCACTGTGTGCGTTTCCCCCTCTAGAGCTGTGGCCTGCTGCACCCTATGTCAGGCCCAGCTGCAGCCCCTCCCTTGTTCCTCCATAGCCCCTTCCCCTTCCTAAGGATCATAGGGCATTGTGCTGACAGGAGCAGGGGAACTGACATGAGGATAAGAACATTTTCTTTTGGGACACACTGCACCCACCCGCCAGTATTTTTGTAGCAAATCACCAGCCATAACAACAAGATCAGAAGTTCTAAAACACGTGAAAGTTAACAATAAATGTCCAAAAACAGAATGTAAGTCCCATCATTTTTTTGTGAGTGCCTGCACCCCTTGGGAGAAGGACTTTTTGGCTTTGGCTTTTAAAATGGAAGGAATAAGGGCAGATCCTGCGAGGAAAGTAATTCCTTCCCTCTGGGGGTTCTCCAGACCAGCTGCACCTGTACTGAGAAGTTCTTAGAAATGCAAGCCCCCCACCCCCACCCCCAGTCAGCTCAACTGAATCAGAAACTCTGGAGTGGGCCCAGCCATTTGCTTAACAAGCCCTCTGGGTAATTCTGAAGCATGCCAGTTTGAGAACCACAGCCCTGCAGGAAATCTAAATGCTTCTAAAAAGGTTGCACGTCTGCTAGCAAACCGAAAAGCTTTCCAGTGCGTAGGTGAACAGTCAGAGTTTGGGGCCAGACTGGCAAGAAAATGAAGACAAAATATTAGGAAAAGGGGCCTCTTTAAACAACTTTTTCTCATGGGTGTGTCATATAAATAGAACTCTTGCCACGTAAACAAATCCCGACCCCTCCTTTTAGCCACACGGCTGCCCCTTGCCCCTCCTACAAGACTCTGAACCCTGTTTCTTAGCCCCCATCCAGCCTCCTTCCTGCCCTCCCTCAAGTGATTGCAACCTCCTCCCCATCCCACCCCCAAAGCTGCCCACCCACGCTGCAAATCTAACCCCCCCCCCCATTCCCTTCAGATAATCCTCAAGTCTCCTCCAGAATGAAACTTCAATGTGAGAACTCTCCACTGGGCCCCTTGGAAGTACACAAATCACCATCCTCTGGCCTGAGAAACATTCACATGTCCCCTCTCCCCTCTTAGGACAACAGTAAGAAGCTTAGACTTAGCGTTCCCTCTGCTCTGACTGGCCTGTGCTGCTCAGTCAGGCGGCGACTGTTGGAAGTCTGCACAGTCTGGAAGGTTTAGACTGAGCTGGAGGGACACCATGTGGCCATACCCAGTATGACACATCAGGGCTCTGACCTTTCTGTGGTGTTTTGTAGACTGAAACAATGACATTTAGGATATTTTGGAGAATTAAAAAAAGAACGAAAGTTTACCCACAATGATGCTAACAAGATTACTTTTTATTTCTGTTCTTTCTCTTAAACATTATCTGCCAATGACAACCACAGCACCCGCTCCATCCCTTTCTTTTCGGTGGAAATCTGATCAGCATTTTCCCTGCTCACTCGGGGTTTTTGCAACCATTCTCTTTGGTGATAGTCAATGAAAGACTCTCCATAAATGCTGATGCAATAAAATAGAATGAAGGGCCACTGAACTGTTTGGGAAGCATAGTGGTTAAGAGCCCCGTTTCTGGAATAACACAGGCAGGGGTTCAAAACCCATCTCTGCTACTTACTAGCTGTGGGACCATGGGCATGTTTCCCAACCCTTCTGTATTCCAGTTTCCCCATCTGTGGAGTGGGGGCAGGGGAGAATATTACCTACTCTATTGGGTTGTCAGAAGAATTAAATGAGGTTATGTGTGAGGAGACACTTAGCATAGTGCCTGACTATAGCCCTAATATTAGCATCAGTGTTAATGTTTATAAAGGTATGCCATCGAACCCATCACCACAGGTGCCCACTGAGGACCTCCACTGGATGGGATCCCTGAAACTGTGCAAACCTGTGAGCGGATGGAAGCCTGGAAAGACATAAAATAAGGCAGCCCAGACAGGTGGATCTTTAAAGACTAGAACCTCGAAGCAGAGAAACAGAACGCTAGGCCAGGCTCTCTTGTTCTTGCTCCTCAGAGTCGCTTTAAGTTACACATCCCTGGTTTGGGTGCCTCCCAGCATCCTCAGCTGCAAAGAAGGAAAGCGATTACCCACACTACCTCCATCTAAAACACGATGTGCTTAGAACCTAAACAGCAAGCTTAGGATCACTGCCAGGACACATTACCCCACTAGGTGCTAGAGATTCATTCAAGGGTAACTTGATTTATGTCTGCCTGACAGCTGCGGTGTATTCTGCCCAGAAACTTCCCTCTATAGGAAATCATCTTGCTGCCAAGTGAATCCCAATGAACAAAGGAAAACAGAGGGTAGAAAAACCCAGGAGTGCCCTAGAAGAGTAGAGAGGGTTCTCTCTCACTGGCATCTTTCAAAGAGCTAGACAGCTGTTTGGTGGACAAGCCTTCCTGAGACCCCCTACTGTGTGTTGGGCAAGAGGATAAGGGATGCATCTATTTCTGTCCTCATCCCTTTGTAGGAGAGAGTCATGGGGAAAGTCAGAGACACACAAACCAACTACTAGATACAGTTTCCTAAGTGGTAGACTACAGGGATGTCCCAGGAACACCAGAACAGAGATGTGAACCATGAATTCTGCCTGGACAATTGGGAAAAGCTTCACAAAGGAGATGTTATTTGGATGAGGGGATTAAAGGAGGATCAGATTATAGGCTGGATCCATCAAAAGCTGTTTAGGCCATGCACAGTGGCTCACACCTCTAATCCCAGCACTTTGGGAGACCGAGGCAAGAGGACTGCTTGAGCCCAGGAATACAAGACCAGCTTAGGTAATGTAGCAAGACCTTGTCTCTATAAAACTCAAAACATGAGCTGGGTGTGGTGTAGGCCCAGCTACTTGGAAGGCTGAGATGGAAGGATCGCCTGAGCCTAAGAAGTCGAGGCTGCAGTGAGCCATGATCGTGCCACTGCACGCCAGCCTGAACAACAGAACGACTCTGTCTCAAATAAAAAGGAGGGAGAGAAGGAGGAAGGGAGGAAAAGAAAAGGAAAAAGAAAAGAAAAGAAGACAGATATTTATGATAATCCTACAGAAAACAATAAGGCCTGAGCTAGGACAGAGTCCTGGGGTAGAGTTGGAGAGAAGGTGCATCAGAACTCCCTGGGGAGCCAGTTAAAACGCAGATTCCCACACCTTGCCCAGGGACCCAGAGCCAGCAGGTCTGAGGAACCCAGGAATCTGAATGTCCAGCAAGCCCTCCCCAGGGTGATGCTGCCCCCGGTAGATCACATGCCCAGCACTGTCATGAACCCTACAGTCATCCTTGTCACCCCTCTCAGGGCTTCTGTGGCCTCTGCCTGGAAGCTTTACCTATTCTTCTCCCACTTGGGAAATGCCTTCCTCTCCTTTGGGACCCAGGAGTTCCTACGCTGATGGGTGAACACCTTCAGAGTGCCTGCCTTGTGCCAAGCTCCAAATTATTACTTTCTATGGATTAGTTAATTAAATACTCACAACAACCCTATAGCTAGGTCTCCAAATAAACCCCGCTGTACAGATGTGGAAACAGCGGCACAGAACAGTAGTTGAGTCACTGGCCCATCAGCCACACTGCTGAGATGGATGCATTCTGTGGTGCCCCACTACACTGTTTAAAACATGAGGCCGGGACTACGCTGGTCTCTCGGGCCCAGGAGCCTAGGCCAGTGCTTGGAACATTGGAGCTGCTTAGGAAATATCTGTCGAATAAATAGAAGAATAAACAAACACTGCCTGTTTCCATGTGTTCCCAGAGCCAGTGCCTGGCAGCAAAGCTGCCTCTCCCTTTGCTCTCCTCCTCTTCCTTCCCGCTGCCTCCTCCGTCCCCTCTGCTTCCTCTGCCTTCTCTTCCTCCTCATGGCCTCCTCCTCCCTCTCTTCCTCCCCTCTGTTCTGTTTCTTTTGCCTCCACTTCCCCCTCACTGCCTTCTCCTCCTCGCCTTCTTCCCCACTTCCTCACTTCCTCCTCTCGCCCCCCCATCTTCCTCCACATGTCCTCTTCCTCCTCCTCTTCCTCCCCACTTCATCCTCCTCCCTTTCTTCCCCAGAGCCTCCTCTGCTCTTCTTTTTGAGCTGGAGTCTCACTCTGTCGCCCAGACTGGAGTGCAGTGGCCGCTCCCGGCCACCACAGCCTCGACCTGCTGGGCTCCGGCGATCCTTCCGCCTCAGCCTTCCACGTAGCTGGAACTACAGACGTGCGCTACCACACCCGCTATTTTTTAATTTGTTGTAGAGATGAGGTCTCGCCAAGTTGCCCAGGCGGGTCTCGAACCCGCTGGCTCAGGCAATCCACTCGCCCCACTCGCCTCGGCTTCCCAAAGTGCTAGGATTACAGACCGAGTCACCGAGCCCAGCCTATTTATTTTTTTAATTATTATTTTATTTTACTTATTTTATTTTTTTGAGTTGGAGTCTCACTCTGTCGCCCAGACTGGAGTGCAGTGGCC
>NW_007113343.1:0-669 GCF_000164805.1 Carlito syrichta | reverse complement strand
ACTTCCTCCTCCCCAGTCTCCCCACTACCGTCTCCTCCTCCCCTTCCTCCCCACCATTTCCTCCTCCACCCCTTCCTTCCCACTTCCTCCTTCTCCTCCTCTCCATCCTCCCCACCACCTCCTCCTCTTCCTCCCCACAGCCCTCGGCTTCTCGCCTTCCATAGGGTCCCGGACTCCGGTCCTCCAGGTCCCGTCACCCGTGCAAGGTGTTCAGCAGCCCCTGAGCCCGGCCCTGCCCTGCTGCTGACTAGGGGTCAGGAGCAGCAGGGAAAGCGCTTTCCGTGTTCGCCGGGCCCTTCGGTTGGCGGGTGGCAGAGGAGCTCTCTCTCCGCTGCCAGGCCTGCCTCCTCCAAGCCTCCGGTTTCTGGGGCCCCCTGCCAAGCCTCGCCCTCACAGCTGCCCTCTCCCTCCCTCTCCCTCTGGGTCTCTTCTGGATCCCTCCTTCCTTTGCTCCCCTCCCTGCATTCTTTCCACCCTCTCCCGTCCCTTTGGTCGTCCTCCCACTTGCTCTCTGGGTTCCCTCCCTCTCTCCTCCTCTGCATCCCCTCCTCGGCCTCACCTCTCTCCTCCCCCACCCCGTCTGGCTTTTGGCGGGCCTCTCCTCTTCTCTCTCGGTTTCTGTCTCTTTCTCGGTGTCTTCCCCCCATCCCCACCCGCATTCCCACCCCC
>NW_007113342.1:0-669 GCF_000164805.1 Carlito syrichta | reverse complement strand
TTTTTTTTTTTTTTTTGAGTTGGAGTCTCACTCTGTCACCCAGACTGGAGGGTAGTGGTGTACTCATGGCCACCACAGCCTTGAGCTACTGGGCTCAGGTGATCATTCCACTTCAACCTTCCAAGTAGCCGGAACTATAGGCATGAGCCACCATGCCCAGCTAACTTTTTGATTTATTGTAGAGACGAGATCTCACTATGTTGCCCAGGCTAGTCTAGAACCCATAGGTTCAGGCAATCCTCTCGTCTCCTTCTCCCAAAGTGCTGGGATTACAGGTGTGAGCCACCACACTCAATTAGGTAATTTTTCATCCCATCCCCCACCAACCTTCTCCTTCTGAATCTTCAACATCCATTATGTCATTCTCTATGCCTTTGCAGGTCCTTAGTTTAGCTCCTACTTATAAGTGAGAACATGTGACATTTGGTTTTCTATTCCTATGTTACTTCACTTAGGATGGTGGTCTCCAATTCCACCTAAAGACATTATTTCATTCCATCTAAGGGCTGAACAGCAGACTGTAAGAATTTTAAACTGCTAGAACCTAATCTGGAGTTTCATTCATGGTCTTGTAGAATCGGAGTTCAAACCCTCTCTTACTCTAGAAATGTCCTCAGGGACTTTGGTCTTAGAGGAGGGAAAAAAAAAAAAAAGCTACAGTAAACTTGA
>NW_007113341.1:0-670 GCF_000164805.1 Carlito syrichta | reverse complement strand
CCCACACACACACACACACACACACACACACACACACACACACACACACACAATTAAATGCTTACAAGAAGTGGCAGCAACCCTCTATGGATTGTAAATTCAATAGCTACTGCTACCTCCTCCCTAACAGACATGTGGAAAAATCCTGACATGGTGAGTCCTTCTCATGTTAAACCAGACAGTACATGTAAAGCACTTAACATATGCAGGGTATACAGCCAGTGCTCAATAAATGCTGGCTGGCACGATATTTAAGTTCAGTTCCCACCACTATACCTATTTCTCCAATGCCTATGCCACTTACCCCTGCCTGAGACCTTTTGGGTCTTCTTGAAGCTTCCAGAGTCCCCATGCATTGGGAAGAAGTCATTGGCTCAAAGGTCCACGGTTTCATATGGAGGGAGGCTGAGTTGGAGAGGACCCCATTGCAGACTTATCGCCACCACCAGCTGCCATGCAGGACTGCAGGCCTGGGACAGGGCACCTTATGATTTATTATCATCATTTTTTTGAGTCGGGGTCTCACTCTGTCGCCCAGGCTGGAGCGCAGTGGCATGATCATGACAATTGTGGCTCATGGAGGCCTCGACCTCCTGGGGTCAGGCAATCCTCCTGCCTCAGCACACCACCACACCTGGCTAATTTTTTGATTTTTTTTTTTTTTTTTTTT
>NW_007113340.1:0-671 GCF_000164805.1 Carlito syrichta | reverse complement strand
GGCACATGCCTGTGGTTCCAGCTACTTGGAAGGCTGAGGCGGAAGGATCATCTGAGCCCAACAGGTCGAGGTTGCGGCCGCCGTGGGCGTGCCACTGCACTCCAGCCTGGGCGACAGAGTGAGACTCCTACTAAAAATAATAATAATAATCCCATTTAAAAGGTTTGGTATGGTGATTAAGACAGTGTGCACTGATGCAAAGAAAGGCAAATGGATCAGTGGAATATACTTGAGAGGTCAGAAATGGTCACCTAGCTTCTCTTTTTTTGAGTTGGAGTTTCACTCCTTCGCCCAGGCTGGAGTGCAGTGGCACGCTCACGGCCACAGCAGTGTCAACCTTTTGGGCTTCAGCGATCCTTCTGCCTCAGTCTTCTGAGTAGCCAGAACTATAGATGCGCACTATCACGCCCGGCTAACTTTTTTGGTCTATTGTAGAGATGAGGTCTCCGCCAAGTTGCTGAGACTGGTCTCGAACCCCTGAACTCAGGCAATCCACTTACCTCCGCCTCCCAAAGTGCTGGGACGACAGGCGTGAGCCACGGCCGGTCACCCAACTTCTAACAAAGATGACACTACAGAACAACTGGGGAAGGATAATATTTCAGTAGTGTTTAGGCAATTGGATGTGGAAAACATGAAATGTGTTGAACACTCTTTTTTTTTTTTTTTTT
>NW_007113339.1:0-671 GCF_000164805.1 Carlito syrichta | reverse complement strand
CTCCCAAAGGCGAGGGATTACAGGCTGAGCCACTGAACCCGGCTTATTTATTATTTTTGAGTTGGAGTCTCACTCTGTCACCCAGGCTGGAGGGCAATGGCATGCTCACAGTCACCGCAGCCTCGACCTGCTGGGCTCAGGTGATCCTCAGCCTTCGCATAGCTGGAACTACAGGCACGTGCCACCATGCCCGGCTAATTTTTTTATTTATTGTACAGATGAGGTCCCGGCAAGTTGGCCAGGCTGGTCTTGAAACCATGGGCTCAGGCATTCCTCTCACCTCGGTCTCCCAAAGTGCTGGGATTATAGGCGTGAGCCACTGCGCCCGGCCGTCATGTGCCTTTGAAGTCCTAACTCCCTCTTTCCCATCCATTTCAAAGTAATTACTAACCTAGATTGTGTATTCATTTAAAAAGAAAAACAGTTTTAACAAACATGTATGTCTTTTTTGGTTTTGTTTTGTGACGGTTGACTTATAATCTTCAAACTAAATGTATGTGTTAGAGAGTCCTGCATTTTTTAAAAATGCATGTTGTAGAAAATTTATATACTTGTTCAAATTTGTGAATCATATTTTTCACAGTGGGTTGATTATGCCCACTTTATTTTTTATTTTTTATATTTTTTGAGTTGGAGTCTCACTCTGTCACCAGACTGGAGTGCAGTGTCAT
>NW_007113338.1:0-671 GCF_000164805.1 Carlito syrichta | reverse complement strand
TCCCAAAGTGCTGGGAGGTGTGAGCCACCCTGCCTGGCAGGAGGCATTTGTAAGTGTTACCGTAAAAAGCCTAGATGTGACGAGATGGGTATAAACAAACAGGAAAACCAAAGGAGAAGGATGCTTCCGACACGATCCGCAAATGGGACACGGTGAGGACATCAGGGAGCTCGGCCGAGCCAGAGCCCACGCCGTCCCGCGGAGGCCGAGGGATGCTCGGGCTGAGCCTCAAGGCACAGCCGTGCCACAGGCGAGCCGCTCTGGGGCGACGAGCACGTGGGCAGGAATCCTCGGACGCGTTCGCTCTTGCCTCCAGCCACCCCAGCCTCCCGCACCTCTTCCCAGGGTCACCATCGCCCTCCTCACACGGAGGACACCCTGTCCGGCTTTCCACCTGGGCTTCACGCAGACACATGGGTGCTTCCCGTTTCGCTGCCTTCTCTTCCTTGAGTCTCATCATTTTCAGCCTTAAAAGATCCAGCCTGGCCGGGCGCAGTGGCTCACACCTGTAATCCCAGCCCTTGGGAGGCCAAGGCAGGAGGGTCACTGGAGGCTAGGAGTTCAAGACCAGCCTGGACAATATAGCAAGACACCATGTCTACAAAACATAAAACAAAATAATCAGCCAGGTGTGGCAGCTCATGCCTGTATTCCCAGCTACTCCAGAGGCT
>NW_007113337.1:0-671 GCF_000164805.1 Carlito syrichta | reverse complement strand
TGCCTGGCTAATTTTTTTATTTATTGTAGAGACGAGGTCTCACCAGGTTGCCCAGGCTGGCCTCGAACCCCCGGGTTCAGGTAGTCCTCTCGCCTCGGCCTCCCAAAGTGCTAGGGTTACAGGCTTGAGCCACCGCACCTGGCTATGTTCTATCCCTTTTCTGCGGTAGTCACACAAGTGTGCTCACTTTGTGAGATTCGCTGAGCTGTATAATGGTCATGTGCACACTCTTCTGTATGTATTTAACTTCAGTAATATTTGCATTTAGGAGAATCAACGGTGATGGCATGGGAAGGATACCCCTCGTTCTGACAGATCATAGAACACAATCCCTGGAGGTGCTTGGCATCGACTGGGGCCTCCCTAAGAGGCCACACTATGGCCAGTGTGGAATGATCATGGTAAGGGCTGAGTGCTCCCTGGCATGTAAACCACCTTTGAGAAGGGGGCTTAATTCAAAAGAACAAGCATCACTCGAGACCTTGTCTCCACAAAAAAATAAAAAAATTAGCTGGGCGTGGTGGCACACACCTATCCTCCCAGCTACTTGTAAGGCTGAGGCAGAAGGATTGCCTGAGCCCAGCAGGTAGAGGCTGTGGTAGTCCTGATTATGCCACTGCACTACAGCCTGGGAGATGGAGTGAGACCCCGGGTCAAAAAAAAAAAAAAGA
>NW_007113336.1:72549-111656 GCF_000164805.1 Carlito syrichta | reverse complement strand
ATTTTATCTTTTCCCTGTACTCTTGTGAAGAACGTTGTTCTTTTTTCCTTTTCTTCTGTGTTAGTACTTTCTTAAGTGTTTCATGTAGAGATGGTTTTGTGGCTGCATAAGTTCTTAGGGATTGGATATCTGGGAAAGATTTTAATTCTCCCTCACTGATGAAGCTTAGCTTGGCTGGGTAGGTTATTCTTGGTTGAAATTGTTTATCCTTTAGGACTTTGAAGATAGGGCTCCAAGCTCTCCTAGCCTGCAGGGTTTCTGCAGATAAATCTGCTGCTATTCTGATTGGTCTTCCATGGTGGGTGATCTGGCCTTTTTCTCTTGCTGCCTTAGGATTTTTTCTTTTGTGCCTACTTTATTTAGGCGAATTATTATGTGTCTAGGAGTTGGTCTTCTCATTTGCTGTCTTGCGGGGGTTCTCTGAATCTCTTGTGTTTGAATTTTTGTATCACTGATTAGATGAGGCAAGTTTTCTTGAATGATCTCGTGGAAAGTTTGTTCCAATGTGGTCTCTGTTTCTTTTTCTGCCTCAGGGAGTCCGATTATTCTTAGGTTAGGCCTCTTGAGGTAGTCACTCATCTCTTGAAGGTTTTGTTCTGTCTTTTTGAGCTTATTTTCTGTGTTTTTAAGAGTTTGGGTTATTTCTATATTTTGGTCCTCAAGCTCTGAGATTCTTTCTTCTGCTTGGGTAATTCTGCTTTCCATGCTTATCAATTTGTTATTTATTTCATTCACAGTATTCTTTATTACTGTTATCGCAGATATCAGCTCCTTCCTAGTTTCTTCTTGTGTCTCCTCAATTCTTTTTAATCTCTCCATTATTGTTTTGATATCTACATTTGCATTTTGAGACCCTTCATTCTGGGGACTTTTCATTGTTTGTATTCCAAAGTCAATTTTCTCAGTGTCTGCTCTCCCAGGCGTCTGGGAGAGACCCATACTCTTCTTTTGGTTTTTCTTCATTTCTGTAGATTTTTCTCCCTTTACCCCTTTCCCTCCCCCTCTTCAATTCTGTTTTTGAGGGAAGGTGGGGTTGCTTTTATTTCTCTTCTGCAATGACCTGTTCTTCCTTATGAGGGTCTTCTGGTTTTGTTCACTTTTCCCTCTGCTTTACAGTCTGGCTATTCAGCAGTTTGCAGTCTTGGTCCCAGTTCACCTGTGCCGTTGCCATCTTGCCCCGTCTCCTTCATTAAGATTCTTATCGGCCAGGCACAGTGGCTCAAGCCTATAATCCCAGCACTTTGGGAGGCTGAGGTGAGGGGATTGCCTGAGCCCACAGGTTTGCGAACAGCCTGGGCAACTTGGCGAGACCTCATCTCTACAATAAATTAAAAAATTAGCTGGGTGTGGAGGCACGCGCGCCTGTAGTTCCAGCTGCTTGGAAGGCTGAGGCAGAAGGATTGCCTGAGTCCAGCAGGTCAATGCTGGGGTGGCTGTGAGTGTGCCACTGTACTCCAGCTTGGGTGATGGAATGAGACTCCAACTCAAAAATTAAAAAAAAAAAAAAAAGATTCTTGTCAGCCAGGTGCAGTGGCTCATACCTGTAATCCTAACTCTTTGGGATACCAAGGCAGGAGAATCACTTGAGGCCAGGAGTTTGAGACCAGCCTAGACAACATAGCGAGACCTTGTCTCTACCAAAAATAAAAAAACTAGCCAGGCATGGTGGTGCCTGCCTGTGGTCCCAGCTACTATGGAGGCTGAGGCGGAAGGAGCATCTGAGCCCAGGCTGTGGTGAGCCGTGATTCTGCCACTTCAGCCTGGGCAACAGATTGAGACTCTGATTCAAAAAAAAAGAAAGGAAAAGAAAAAAGATTTGTGTCTGGTCTAGGCTTTTGCAGTTGAAGTTGCTGTGTGAGCTGCATGTTGGGTAAGTGAAAACGGGCAGGGCGACATTCTGGTGGTTCAGAGACAGGAGCCCCAGCCGCAGCCGAGAGGCTCTGTCGTTGAGTGAGGGCTTGGGCTCTGCACCCTGGCCTGGCCACCTGCTTGTTGCTGGGCCGTGGCGAGGTATTGTTATTATCATTATTTTTTGAGTCGGAGTCCCAGACTGGAGCGCGGCGGCCGCTCCCGCCCTGCAGCCTCGCCCCGCCGGCTCCGGCGATCCTTCCGCCTCCGCCTTCCAAAGCTGGAACTACAGGCGCGCGCTGCCACGCCCGGCTGATTTTTGATTCATTGTAGGGGTGGGGTCTCGCCAAGTTGCCCAGGCGGGTCTCGATCCCGCGGACTCCGGCAGTGCACTCACCGCAGCCTCCCCAGGCGCGGGACGACAGGCTGAGCCCCCGAGCCGGCGGTGGTGGGGCCTTGTCGCGGTGGTTTCCTCCGTTGCGAGATGTCTGCCCCTGTGCCTGCGCTTTTGCTGTGAGGGCGCCCCGGAAGCTGCGTGCGTGTGGACTCTCCTCGGAGCAGACAGTACCCAGCTCCTCCAGAATTCTTCTGTTTTCTTTGGAGAACGCCGGATTTTCTGAGAGGCCAGAAAAGCTCCCGCCGCCCAGGATTCCCAGCGGGCCGGGCGAGCAAGCCTGGCAGGGAAGGGCGGAGCGGCGCGGCAGGCGCGGCGCGAGGCGAGGCGTCCCCCCAGGCGCGGGCGGCTCCGCGCTCGCGCGTGGCCGGCTGGGGCAGGACGTGCGCGAGCGGGTGAGGCCCGCTCGGGCTCAGGTCCGGCGGGAAGAAAGCGGCGTGCGGCGCGGCCTCACAGGCCGGCGTCCTCGCGCCCCGAGCCTCGGGAAGGGGCCTCCGAGCGGCCGGCGACCGCCGGGAGCACGCCGGGGCGGAGGAAGGCGCGCCCGCCGGCCGGTGTCTGCCCGCCAGTACTTGCGGCTTGGAACCAGAGTGACAGGGAGGAAAGTCCGGCCCGGCACCCGACGGCAGCTGGACCTGAGTTAGTTACCGGACTTCTCTGCGACTCAGTTTCCTCGCGTGGCGGCGTGCCACCGGCCGGTCAGAGCCGAAGGGGCCCGCGTGCGTAGACCCAGGAACGGCGGCCTCGGGGCTCAGCCTGTCATCCCGCGCCTCCGGGAGGCCGAGGCGAGGGGACGGCCGGAGCCCGCGGGCTCGAGACCCGCCTGGGCAGCGAGAGCTCATCTCCACCATCAGTCCAAAGGCCAGCCGGGCGTGGCGGCGCGCGCCTGTCGTTCCGGCTCCTCGAAGGCGGAGGCGGGAGGACCGCCGGAGCCCGGGGGTCGAGGCTGCGGGGGCCGGGAGCGGCCGCCGCGCTCCAGTCTGGGCGGCGGAGTGAGACTCCGACTCAAACAAAAAAAAAAAGAATTAAGATAGTGACCACCTTTTTATCATAAGATTGCTTTTTCTTGGAAAGTCACTTAATAAGAAGTGATTTATCCTAAGAATTTTAAATATTTGATAAGGTGTTAATTTATCTCAGATTCAATGACATACTTTTATAAGAAAAACCAAAGTACTCTTAAGTGACTGAGAATTTGCTCCAGGTACTCTGCCTCTGCTTCTGAAAGTGTTCCCTGCCTTCTGTTTGGTAGAGAACTAAATCCAAACCGGAAAAATTGACTCCGTGCACAAATCGATCTTGTGATTCCTCCCCCAGGCGCCCCCACCGGGGCTTAGCAGTCCCCCCGCACACTCTGTTCAGTAAACAACTTCAGAGAACCAGCCCCACCAGTTCACTCGCCGAGAGTGTTGGGAAAGTGCTTTCTTTGTGCAGCCTTGGCGAACTGGCCAGCGGGGAATGGAGAAGTCAGCATGTGTTTTCATGAGTTCTTTTTATAGCAGTGAACCAGCTGGAGCTGGTTAACGCTAGCCTGGGCAACCTCTTAGTGTACAGGTCTCTTACGCAGGGTGAAGGGCTTCTGATGAAAACAGATTTTGTTACTCATGATGCCATTAACTGTGTTTACATGAGCTCACTCATTCTGTCATGGGATGTGATTTAGAACGGCTCGTCAAAACACAGGAACTCCCTGGGTGCTATTCAGAGCCATCCCTAAAAACAAACAGGAGTCTAAAAAATGTAGATTCTGTCACGGTTAAAATAGCTATCCAGCCTGGTGTGGTGGCTCACGCCGGTAATGCCAGCACTTTGGGAAGCAGCAGACGGGAGGATTGCTTGAGGCCAGGAGTTTTGTGAGACATGCCTGGGCAACAGAGCGAGACCTCATTTCTTAAAAACAGAACAAAACAGACTGGCCATTCTTTCACAGACCATACTGCTTTGGGTGATGCTTTTAAAGAAAACCTAAATTTTGGCTACCCAGGATGTTTCCCCTCAGTGTTTTAGAAATTGAGTAGAGTAGGCCAGGCTCAGTGGCTCAAGCCTATAATCCCAGCACTTAGGGAGGCCAACGCAAGAGGATTGCCTGAGCTCAGGTGTTCAAGACCAGCCTGGGCAACTTAGTGAGACCTCGTCTCTATAATATATCAAAAAGTTAGCCGGGCATAGGAGCGGACGCCTATAGTTCTGGCTACTTGGAAGACTGAGGTGGAAGGATCACTGGAGTCCAGCAGGTCGACACTGGGGTGACCGTGAGCGTGCCACTGCACTCCAGCCTGGGCAACAGAGTGAGATTCTGACTCAAAAAAAAAAAAAAAAATAGGTAGAGCCAGGCTCACACCTGTAATCCCAGCACTTTGGGACCTCATCTCCACAATAAAAAAATAAATTAAATTAGCCAGACATACTGGCACATGCCTGTAGTTCCAGCTACTTGGAAGACTGTGGTGGAAGGATCACCTGAACCCAGCAGGTCGAGGCTGGGGTGACCGTGAGCCTGCCACTGCATTCCAGCCTGGGTGACAGAGTGAGAGACTCCAACTCAAAAAGAAAGAAAGAAAGAAAGAAAGAAATTGGGTAGAGAGGTTGTTTTTCCTCCAGCCACAGCAAGGAATCTTTATCTTATAGGGAGTAGAGAATAATTTACCCTACCATTTCTGGCAGAGGTAAACAGAACTGTTTGTATTGCTGTCACTTTTCACTGGTAGAACTCTGATTAATGGCCAAAAAAAGTAACATTTTAGGAACCATTAACTAGGATGCATTAATAAAGATTGAGCATTCCTAATCCGAAAATCTGAGATCTGAAATGCTTCAAAATCCAAAACTTTTTAAGCACCAACATAATGCCATATAGGTGGATGAAATCATGATAGCTTTGCTTTATGATGGGCCAATGTGCAGAGACTTTGTTTCATGCACAAGATTATTTACAATATTTTATAAAATTATCTTCAGGCTATGTGTATAAAAAGTATATGAAGCATAAATGAATGTTGTGTTTAGACTTGGATACTGCCTCAAGATATCTCATTATGCATATGCAAATATTCCAAAATCTGAACTACTGGTCCCAAGCATTTTGGATGAGGGATACTCAACTTGTATGCATCATGAATATATATATATTCACTTCCATCTAGTGAAATGTAAACAGGAAATGAAGAACATTTTGAATGAAGTATGTTTATTGGTTTCTTGTGTGGCTTGTTTTGGGATTACCAGATAAACTGATTTAGTCAATATTCTAAAGTAGCTACAAATCTGTAGGGCTCAGCTACTTCCTGGATCAGTCTCGTTAGAATTTAGAAAATGTATCCTCCTCTTAAACTTAATTTATTTGTAAACATGAACGTAGGCCTTTGAAAAGTGCTAAATGATTAAGTTGTGAAAATACAAGGGTCGAGATTCTTCCTTGAAGGGTCACAGCAGCTGTTTAAAAAGATGCGGGCATCTCTCACAGTTCACTTGAGGGAAAGTTTGATTCTTCCCGATGCTTTGTTTTCCCTCAGAATAGAGTAGAGGGGAGGCAGGGGTTTAGTAATTGCTTGTGTTTGGATGGTAGTAGGGATTCAATTGTCGTCCACCTCACAGACAGGATTGCTCAGTAGATGAAGTGAGGTCACAAGGATGAGGTGCCTGCCGCCCAGTATGTGCTGATGCCCAGAAGAAGAAAATGTCAATCGCATAGAGATGTTGGTGGCAGCAACGTTTAATGTGAATTCTGAGAAAAGTAGTAGACAGTAGTGAAGAAGCATCCAGGCTATGGAGTCAAAGGCCTTACATGCCGCAGCCTGCTCTGGTCTGGGCCAGGTATGTGACCTGGGGCAACTTGCTCCACTGCTCTGAGCTGTCGCTTTCTCAGTGTTGAGTGGAGAGGACAGTGTGCTTCACACAGCCTTTTGTAGTGTTGAAGAGATGTCTGAAGTGCTCTGCAAGCCTCAGGTTGCTGCAAGTCTCATGGCTGATGTCCACAAGCTGCACTTCCCTTGGTGGAGAGACTTGACGTGGCAGACTGGGGAGCATGGCTGACCTTTCCAGGTGGTGGGATTGAAGAGGGCCTGTAACTTCTTTCAGTCCCCCGCACGTCCACCTTGGCTCGCATCCTGGCTTTCACAGGTGAGCAGAGGCATAACCTTCCGACTCCTGGCTCAGCCAATGCCACGTCACCTGCAGCCCCTGCACTTTTGGGTGCGCTTGGGTGACTGACCTGGCCTGCCTGGCTCTGTCCACATGGGGTGTAGATCACATCCATGTATTATGCCCTGTGGATGAATACAAGTAAGAGAGCTACAGCTGCTGGGAGAAAGTCACGGTGCCACTGTCACACTGAGCCCCGGACCTTCTCAAAGGAGGCACCCGAGGCAAGAGGAAGGCGAGGTCGGGGATGAGGGGCCAGGAGGGAGCCAACGGGGGGGAGGGGGAGGCACAGCCCCGAGAGGAGCGCCCTCGTCTCTGACGCCCCCAGAGCTCATGGAGGCCGCGTCCCTTCTTTTTCCAGGTCTCTGTTCTGCCTCAGGCAGCCTGAGTGTCCTCCGACCCTGATGTGGGCAGACCAGAGAACCCTGGACCCAGACGTTCATAACTGCCCCAAGGCCTGGTAACCATGGGCAGAAGAAGGACCACAGTCTTTGAATTAAGGCTGTGAATTCTCTGTGCCCTCGGTTATAGAAATAGGTGGGAAGGAAAATCTGTATTAAGGTCAATTTACAAACGGTTCTTGAAAATAAGAATTTAGGCTTTTGTTTGCAATCACATGGGTCTTACCTCCGGATGATTGCATATTTTATGCATTAGTTAATGAACTATAAAAACCACTCAAATATTGCTGTATATTTTTAAACTAAAAGTAAAACAGAAAAGTACTGGATTCGTGAATCATCACAATATATCCAGACAATGGCGAAAGGAAATGTATATCTGAAACAGATTTACATTTTATTTGGGACGTATAAAAAAATAAATGAAGAATTGAAGAATTCTGATTTGACTCTTCAAAGTTCACTAGTCACCAAAAATTTAGAGAATCAACATACAAATTATAATGGTAGTTTATTTCCTGGAAGGCCACTGAGATACAGCTCCTTGATTCATAATAAAATTTCCTCTGACAGACCGAGTCTTTCTGATGACACCAATGTCCAGAACTCAGCCCTCACTTACCTCAGGGTGATCTGAGAAAACTGAAGGACCAACTGTTCTATTGCTTTAGATTAGTTAGGTGATGATAACCATGAGCATTTATAATATTATTTTAAAATTGGCCCTCTGAGGCTTTAAGACGCAGAACTGAATGTACTGCCAGATATTTTTTCAGGAGTCACAGATGTAAAAGAGAATTCGGCACACACATCCCCCTCCCTAGCACCCAAATGGAACATATTTTGAGTTAAATCCTCTGGAATGAACTATTTTTAAAGAAATGGCAGGGGAGGAGGGTGGTTAAGAAACATGTTCTTCACAACCATTTTCATTATGTACCATAAAGAATATTTACATTTAAAGGCAACTGTGGCATGCACTGTATTGTACTTCACCCTACTGAGAATGAAACACCAAGTTGAACTACCATCCATTCTTTTTCAAGGAAACTGCAAAGGTTCGCCTACTCTGAAATTTGAGAGATAACACATGGTACCCAGGCATGGAGTAGGCCTGGCAAAACTCAAAATACAAGCAACATTGCTCAACATCACACCCTTTCACTGCTCTCACGGCTCCTATTGTGCATAAAATAATGTGACAACTCTGTCTGTTAGTATATTTAGTGTAATTTTAAATGATAAAATTAACACAGTAACATTATAGGCTTCAAAATTTGCAAAAATAGAAAAATTATTCTAATTCTACTACCCATATAATTCTTTTGCATATACCAGTCTGTTTTATATTTATTTTAAGTTGCGATTCCCTGAAACATTTTGGTTTTAGCCCAAAGAATGTCAACAAACTATAATAGTCTTTACTCTCGCTGTGCAGCATTTCAATTTGACTGTATTATCTACCCAAAGGGAAAAGAAAGGTGCTTGGTTGAGAAACTGTAGTATCTCAAGGGCTTATCTTTTGTCTTTTGTTCCATCTTGTTTTTTTGAGGAACTAGTGACGTAAGGTATCCAAAATGCCCATGCAGTAGCTGGCAAGGGCATTCTGCACAGTAGTCCTGGAAAGGCCAGCACCTCCCAGAGATGGATGTGAGCTCCCCATTGCTCGGAGGAATCAGCTGAGGGGCCTGGGACCGAAGACTCTGGGTTGAGCTGGAACTCGAAACCAGGTCTGTTTGCTCTGAACATTGAAGCCAACAAGGGCAGAAGGCAGTTTGTCTTCATAAATGTGGCCGCCAAGTTATTTCACATTCTGTGCCCAGTAGAGCAGTGACCATTTAGAGCCACAGGTCGCAGCATTAAAAATTATTCTCATTCACTCTCATGGAAACCACCACTAGTACAGATAATAGGGAAAAAGCAAGTAGCATTTTCATTTGAGGCATGGGCCCTTATATCAGCTTCACAGGTAAAGAACCCAGCTGTCAGAGTAGGTGTCTGTAATCCAGAGCGAGGCGAGTTAATATTATTAGCATATTATCTCTCGGTATCTAAAAGTGCTTTTTAAACAGAAAGTCATCTGACACTCTAATGAAGTGGGGAGGTAAATGGAAGTCTTTCCTTGTCAACTCCTGTTGTTGCTGGCTGCATGGTAGCATGAAGAGGACTGCAGTGATGACCGGGAATAACCACAGAACCCACAGGGCCATGAAAAGAGGAGAGCATTCCCGCCAGTGTTACACATGCCACCTGATGTGTATGAGAGGATACAGAAATCGTCTTTTCCCCTTTTTGAGCCTAGACATGGAAATGATTTTAAAATGTGTATAGGCTGGGCGCAGTGGCTCCCGCCTATAATCCCAGCACTTTGGGAGGCTGAGGTGAGAAGATTGCCTGAGCCCCTGGGTTCAAGAACAGCCTGGGCAACTTGGCGAGACCTCATCTCTACAATAAATAAAAAATTAGCCAAGCATAGTAGTGCATGCCTATAGTTCGGCTGCTTAGAGCCTAGCAGGTCGACGCTGGGGTGGCCCTGAGCGTGCCAACTGCACTCCAGCCTGGATGAGGGAGTGAGACTCCGACTTACAAAAAAAGTTTATTTCGTTCAGGTTTGCATCCCCAGCTTAGAAAACAGGGCTAGGGCAGGACAGACATTCATTTTACTCATTGCATTTCTTGTCACCATCAGTTAATACTTGTTAGGCATATTCAAAGTACATGGCAGTATTATGACTTGAAAAAAGCATAGTGAACTTAATAAGTTAAAAATTTAATCAAGTTATGTGTACAGTCTCAGCTTGATACTCAATGCAGCTTTGAGAACAATGAAAAAGAACTTTTCAAGTGCAAAAGTGAGAGAGGGAACTCTTCATGTCCTGACCCCTGGACTTCTCCACTCTCTAGATCCCCTGGCGTTAGTAAGGATGTTACTAAGCTGTCGTTTCTCTGTGAGCCTCATGGTCCAGGCACCAGAGAACAGCCTGACCACCTGGCCTAGGCCCGTTGTGATAAATGCCCCTGCCCTTGGAGACCTGGGCAGGAGAGCGAGTTCTCATTGGTGTGGCCTGATCATCTGGCCTGGAAGCCTGTGCCCACCCCACCCTGTCATTCGCCAACCAGGCAACCTTCTCTGACTTACTTCCACAGGGCATTTGTCAGCAAGACTGCTGCCTTTGCTTTCTACTTTGTAGTTTACTGCCCCCACAGAAATGAATTAAACACCTGCTGGAAAATTTTCACCCTCTGTACATTTTTAGTGAATCCTTTATACACCTGGCTGCAAAGATTTGTCACATTGCCCCAGTAAATCCTGTGTATGGTCAAATAACACTTTTCTTGAGAGTGAGGTCCTAAAGTTTGCTGTGTTATCAATTTACAGAACTGTGGAAAACCTAGAACCAAACATCAAAAAACAGATTGCCCTGGTAAGATGTGGTGGCACGTGCCAGTAGTTCCAGCTACTCAGGAGGCTGAGGTGGGAGAATTGCTTGAAGCCAGGGGTTTGAGGCTTCAGTGCACTATGATGGCACCTGTGACTAGCTAGTGCACTCCAGCCTGGGCATAATAGCAAGACCTCATCTCCGAAGAAAAAAGCACAAACTAATTGTCCTAAGAAGAGAATATTCTGGGAGGGAGGTAGAAACTGACATGTTCACTTGCATCCCTGTGGATGAAAATTTGACAGACGTACATGTTGGCTTTCTGTGCAGCCTTGAAAAGACAAAGACAACTGCTGCTTCCTTTTTGTTTTTTTGAGTCGGAGTCTCACTCTGTTACCCAGGCTGGAGTGTAGTGGCTCGATCATGGCTTGTAACCACGGACTCGACCTCTTGGGCTCAGGTGATCCTTCCTCTTCAACCTCCCGAGTAGCTGAGACTGCAGGCACGCACCACCATGCTGGCTTATTTTTGCAGAGATGAGGTCTCACAGTGTTGCTTGGGCTCAAGCAATCCTCCCACCTCAGCCTCCTAAAGTGCTGGGATTACGGACGGGTGTGAGCCACTGTGCCCAGCTGTGTTACCTTATATAGAGAGAAATTTAGTCAGAAGAGCTTTTAGTAATTAGTGAATGCTCTGCGGGCACACCTCATTTTATTGCACTTCACTTGATTGCACTTTGCAGATAGTGCATTTTTTACAAATTGAAGGTTTGTGGCAACACTGCGGCAAGCAAATCTGTCAGTGTACTTTTCTGACAGCATGTGCTCACTTTGTGTCTTGGTGCCACATATTGGTGATTTTCACAGTATTTCACACTTTTTCATTATTATAATGTCTGTTACAGTCTGTGGTCAGTGACCTCTGATCTTGTTGTTATAACTTTTTTGGAGTGCCACCAACTGCACCCATTGGAGACCACAGACTTAATTGAGAAGTGCATGTTCTGACGCTCCACTGACCAGCCGTCTCTCTCCCTCTCCTCAGGCCTCTTGAGTCCCTAAGACACAATGTTGAAATGAGGTCATGGAATACCCTACCATGGCCTCTGAGTGTTCAAGTGAAAGGAAGAATCACACGCCTCTCACTTTAAATCAAAAGCTACAGATGAGTAAGCTTAAAAGCTAGGCCTTTCACGAGCTGGCCAAGTTGTGACTGCAGAGGAGAAGCTCTTGAAGGAAACTGAAAGTGCTGCTCCAGTGAACACACACACACACACACACACACTTACGATAAGAAAGCGAAACAGCCTTATTGCTGACATGGGCAAAGTCTTGTGTCTGGACAGAAGATCAAACCAGCCACAGTCTTCCCTTAAACCAGGCTTAGTCCGGAGCAAGGCCCTTACTCTCTTCAGTTCCGTGAAGATCGAGAAAGGTGAGGAAACTGCAGAAGAAAAGTTGGAAGAAAGCAGGTTCATGAGGTTTAAGGAAAGAGGCTGTCTCCATGGCGTGAAACTATAACGTGCTGATGGAGAAGCTGAAGCACGTTATCCGGGAGATCTAGCTGAGATCTCTGAGAAAGGTGGTTACAGATTTTCATGTGGACAAAACAGCATTATCCTAGAAAAAGATACCAGAAGGACAGGCTGACTCTTTTTAGGGGCTGTTGCAGCTGGTGACTTTCAGTTGAAGCTAACGCCCATTTACCTTTCCAAAAATCCTAGGCCCCTTAAGATTTATGCCAGATCTGCCAGGCATGATGGCTCATGCCTGTAATCCCACCACTTTGAGAGGTGGAGGCAAGAGGATTACCTGAGTCCAGGGTTCGAGACCAGCCTGGGCAACTTGATGAGACCTTGTCTCCACAATAAATAAAAAAAATCAGCCGGGCGTGGTGACGTGCACCTGTGGTTCCAGCTACGCGGAAGCCTGAGGCAGAAGGATCCCTGAGCCCAGCAGGTCGAGGCTGCAGTGGTCGTGAGCGTGCATCTGCACTCCAGCCTGGACGACAGAGTGAGGCTCTGCCTCAAAACGAAATTATGCCATATCTACTCTGCCTGTACTATATAAATGAAACGACAAAACCTAGATGGCAGCACATAGGTCTTTGGTGTGTCTTATTGAATATTTTAAGCCTACTGTTGAGACAGAAAATACTTTTTTAATCTTTTTTTCTGATTCAAAAGATTACTGCTCAGTGACAGTGTACTGATCACTCTAGAATTCTGATGGAGATGTACCAGAGATGAATACCGTTTTCATGCCTGCTAACACAACATCCATTCTGTAGCCCATGAATCAAGAAGTAGTTTTGCTTTCAAGTTTTATTATTGAAGGAATAAATGTCATAAGGCAACAGCTGCCATCGGCAGTGATTCCTCGGATTGATCTGGGCAAAGTAAACTGAAAACCTTCTGGAGCAGATGCACCATTTTAGGTGCCATAACATTTGTGACTCGTGGGAAGAATAATGAACAATAGCAGGAATTTGGAAGAAGTTGATTTTAGCCCTAACGAATGACTTTAAGGGATTCGAGACTTCAGCGAAGAAAGTTCCTACAGGTGTGGTGGTGACAGCAAGAGAACTAGAGTTAGAAGGGGAGCCTGAAGATGTGATGGACTTGCTGCAATCTCCTGATGAAACTTGAGTGGAGGAGTGTGTCATTGTTTCTGAGGATGAGCAGTGAGGCTTCTCAGGGTGGAGTCTGCTCCTGGTGAAGCTGCTGTGACATTGTGGAAGCAATGGCCAAGGATTTGGAACAGCACATCGACTTAGCTGATAAAGCAGCTGCAGAATTTGAGAGGGTTGACTCCAGTTTCAAAAGAAGTTCCATTGTGGGTAAAATGGTATCAAACAGCATCACATACTGCAGAGAAGTCTATTGTGAAAAGTAGAGTTAAGTCAGTTGATGCGGCGAACTTCAATGTTGTCTTTTTTTTTTTTTTTTGAGTTGGAGTCTCACCCGGTCGCCCAGACTGGAGTGCAGTGGCAGCTCCCGGCCACCGCAGCCTCGCCTGCTGGGCTCTGGCGATCCTTCTGCCTCAGCCTTCCGAGTAGCCGGAATTACAGGCGCGTGCTACCACGCCCGGCTGATTTTTTGATTGATTGTAGAGATGAGGTCTCGCCAAGTTGCCCAGGCGGGTCTGGAACCCGCGGGCTCAGGCCATCCACTCACCTCGGCCTCCCAAAGGCGCGGTTGACAGGCTGAGCCACCGAGCCCGGCTATGTTGTCTTATTTTAAGAGATTGCGGCCAGGCGTAGTGGCTCAAGGCTGTCATCCCTGCACTTTAGGAGGCCGAGGCGTGAGGATTGCCGGAGCCCCAGGGTACAGGACCAGTCTGGGCAGCTTGGCGAGAGCTTGTCTCCACGATGCATAAAAAAAGTAGGCCAGGCATGGTCGCGTGCACCTGTAGTTCAGCTTCTTTCGCCTGAGCCCAGCAGGCTGAGGCTGCAATGGCCGCGGGCGTGCCACTGCACTAGCCTGGGTGGCAGAGTGAGACTCTGACTCAAAAAAGAGAAAAGGGTGCCACACCACCCTGGCCACTCAGCAGTCATCAATACTGAGGCAAGACCCTCAGCAAAAGGCTTAGGTGATTGTTAGCGTTTTAAGAATAAAATAAGCCGGGCTGGGTGGCTCAGCCTGTACTCCCGCCCCTGGGAGGCCAAGATGAGTGGATGGCCTGAGTCCGCGGGTTCGAGACCCACCCGGGCAACTTGGCGAGACCTCATCTCTACAATAAATCAAAAATGAGCCGGGCGTAGTAGCGCACACCTGTAATTCCAGCTCCTCGGAAGGCTGAGGCGGAAGGCGCGCCGGAGCCCAGCAGGTCGAGGCTGGGGTGGCCGGAGCGGCCACTGCACTCCCGTCTGGGCGACAGAGCGGGACTCCAACCCAAAATAAATAAATAAGTAAAGTAAGACCAGCCCTGGCTACTCTCCAGGAGGGCGTGGAGAGAGAGAGTAGCATCCGTGCACAGGATGGGAGAGCATTCTGCTCTGAACTGCCGGCTCAGTAGCATCATGACTCCCAACCCTGAGGGAGAAGGACAGGCTGAGGACAATGTCTGTTTCTCCCCTCTCCTAATCCTTTGCTTTCCCCTAGATCTCTTGATCTGTTTTTGAAAGGTAGGCCAGTCACCCTCTGACTCTCCCTCGTTCCTCCTCTTGTTGACTTAATTTTTCTCTCCCCACAGTCTAATATGGGGTTTGACTCTTAAGTGCTTCCTCCCCCTCACTACCTCTTTATTACAAATCAATAAAAAAGGTGAAATGTTAAAAATAAATAAATAAGAATTTTAAGTATATACATATAGTGTCACGCAGGCTGGAGTGTGGGGGTGTGATCGTAGCTTACTGCAACCATGAACTCCTGGGTTGAAGTGTTCCTCCCACCTCAGTCTTCCAAGTATCTACCAAAGGTGCATACCACCACACTTAGCTAATTTATCCTATTTTATTTTTATAGAGACAGGGTCTTTCTATGTTGCCCAGACTGGTCTTGAACTCGGGCCTCGGCCAGATGTAGTGGATCACACCTGTGATCCCAGTACTTCGGGAGACTGAGGCGGGAGGATTGCTCGAGCCCAGGAGTTTGAGGCCAGTCTAGGCAAAATAGTGAGACCCCCATCTCTACAAAAAAAATTTAAAAATTGACTAGGTGTGGTGGTGCACTTCTCTGGTGCACTTTGGAGGCTGAGTCAAAAGGATCGCCTGAGCCTAGGAGATTGAAGTTGCCATGAACCGTGATCATGCCACTGCACTCCAGCCTGGGCACAGCATGAGACTCCAACTCAAAAACAGAAAATTTGGTAATTTAAAAAAGAACTCCTGGCCTTAAGCAATCCTCCTGCCTTAGCCTCCCAAAGCACTTGGATTACCTGCATGAGCCACCATACCTGGCTCATGCAGGAGCATGTTTTAATTAATGTATGTGTGTTGGATTTTTAGACATAATGCTGTTGCACACTTTACAGCATAGTATAACTTTTATATGCCCTAGAAAACCAAAAAATATGTGTTGCTTGCTTTATTGCCATATTTGCTTTATTGCAGTGGTCTGGGAACAAACCCGCAATATCTCCAAGGTATTTCTGCGCTGAGAAAGTTAGATTGTCCACACATGCAGCTGTTTGGAAACATTTACTAGTGAAAAAGTAGCAGCACAGTCATGCTGGTCATGATTCCCTTCCAGTGTGTAGATCAACAGATCTCAGCTTGGGACTTCAGCAGGAGGGTGAGGGTCCTGGAACTAACATGGACACTTGCCATTGTCTGCATGAACCGAAATAATATGTCTGGCACAAATAAATTCTACTTTTGGAAAGTTTGCAGATGTGATTTTTTTTTTGATTGACTAAAGTCTACACTTCATTCCCATTTCCTTGTTGTTTTCCTAGTGTTACCTAATTCTGCTCCGGATGACACATTACACTTAGCTGTCACGTCTCCTTAGGCTCCTCTTGGCTATAACCGTTTTTCAGACTTCTTTTGTTGTTTTTTATTTGTTTGTTTGTTTGTTGTTTTGTTTGAGTTGGAGTCTCACTCTGTCACTCAGACGGGAGTGCAGTGGCCGCTCCCAGCCACCGCAGCCTCGACCTGCTGGGCTCCGGTGATCCTTCCGGCTCTGCCTTCCAAGTAGCTGGAACTACAGGCGCACACTACCACACCCGACTCATTTTTGATTTATTGTAGAGATGAGGTCTCGCCAAGTTGCCCAGGCGGGTCTCAAACCCATGGGCTCAGGCAGTCCACTCACCTCGGCCTACCAAAATGCTGGGATTACAGGCTGAGCCACTGAGCCTGGCCTCTGGTTGTTTTTTAATAACCTTGGAGTTTTGAGGAGTACTTGTCAGATATTTTATAGAATCACCTTAACTGGAATTTGTCAGACTTACTGCACATAATGGAACTGGAGCTATAAATTAGTGTTCTTGGGAGGAAGACCACAGGGAGGGTCAAGTACAGTTTTCATCATGTCATGTGAGATGTGTACACTACGTGTCTACATGACTTGCTTGATGTTGACCCTAAACACCTGGTTGAGGTAGTATTTGTCCGGTTTCTCCACTATAAAGTTATTCTGCTCCTTTTCTCCCTTTACATCCTGAAGTCTTTGGAAGGAAGGAGATATGCACAGCCCAAGCCTAAAGAATCAAAATTCCAGTCCCCTCCACGATGGCGGATTAATTATTTGGAATTCCTCTGCATGGGAGAGTTGTTGTCTCTTTTCTCCCACTTTTTCTCCCAGTATTTATATCACTATGGGTTTATTCATATTTATTTTATATTTTGAATTATGATCCAATACTCCTCATTGCTCAAATTGTTCCAGCTTTTGTCACTGGGGGCTCTTTCCATTGGTGTCTATATCCCTCTGGTGTATGCCTGTCCTTGTGTGCTTTTTGTTTTGAGCACGTCCTTCCTTTCTGGCACCAAGAGGCTTCAGGCGCATCTTGTTTATTTCCTGTCCTCGCCCTAGAGTCAGCCATTTCTACAAAGAGCCCCAGCTCCTTTTGCTGAAGAATAGTATTAGAGACCAAGAAGATTAAGACAATACAAGTTCATTTTAAAGCATTATATATTATTATAGAGTTGATCCTAGCATCATAATCATGGCCAGATAAAGGCTTTAGAAGTAAGAATGCTCTGTCTTGATATGTTAGACCAGTCGTGACCCTTGTCAATAGCCCCAGAAGACATCCTTTCTCAAAACTGCACTATAGATAGAGCTTTCTTTAGCTATTGACTCACTTACTGTTTCTTCCCTTTGCTCAGACAGTTTTCAGTATCACTGGCGACCTCTTTCCATAGATGAGACCTTCGTTATTTAGTGTCACCATGAAACATTTCTGGGCAGCTAGCATGAGGCCTCCTTCTGTCAACCTCCGTGGCTCTTGTGATCCCTTTCCTCCTGCATCTCTTTTACAGGCTTCTGAACTGTGTGTCAGCACTATAGTGTAATGGAGTCATGGCAGCCTATCACCTGCATGAAAGGCTCCAAATAAGTCTCCTCCAAATGGCTTGCCGTTCTTCTCATGAGTTTCTGGTGTCTATATGCCATGGCTTCTGTGATCTGTGGTGATGCTCCTGAAAGAATGTGCATCCTCAGATACTTCTTAAAATATTTTTTGGCGCCGAGCTCAGTGGCTCAGCCTGTAATCCTGTGCCTTGGGAGGCCGAGGTGAGTGGATTACCTGAGCCCGTGGGTTCGAGACCTGCCTGGGCAACTTGGTGAGACCTCATCTCTACAATAAATAAAAAATCATCCGGGCGTGGTGGCGTGCGCCTGTAATTCCGGCTATTCGGAAGGTTGAGGCAGAAGGATCGCTGAAGCCCAGCAGGTCGAGGCTGCGGTGACCGAGAGCAGCCACTGCACTCCAGCCTGGGCGATGGAGTGAGACTCCAACTCAAAAAATAATAATAATAAAAATAAATAAAAATTAAAATTATAAAAGTGTTAGAAACAGCCAGGCCCAGTGGCTCAAGCCTGTAATGCCAGCACTTTGGGAGGCTGAGGTGAGGGGATTGCTTGAGCCCACGGGTTTGAGACCAGCCCGGACAACTTAGCAAGACCTCATCTCTACAATAAATCAAATAATTAGCCGAGTGTGGTAGTGTGTACCTGTAGTTCCAGCTACTTGGAAGGCTGAGGAGGAAGGATTGCTGGAGCCCAGCAGGTCGACGCTGGTGTGGCCATGAGTGTGCCACTGCCCTCCAGCCAAGGCGACAGTGTGAGACTTCAACTAAAAAAAAAGGGGGTGGGGGAGTTAGAACAACTCACAGGAAGAGAAATGTAAAAATGTACGAAAAAAGTAGAGGATAACAACAATATCCCATAGTCCTAAAATTTCATTTTAGAATGCCATAGCTGTGGTGTGTAGGATATGCAAAAATGTCTTACCTTAATGTTCTGTCTTTTTGAAGAATTCAAAGCCTGAACATTTTTGTATGTGTTGCTTGTTAATAAGTGTTGAAAGTATGAAATTTTATGCTATGGATTACAACCATTGAGCTGTGATTTAAAAGGAAATTAATTAGTAGATGCTGAAATAAGTTATGCATATTTGAGGTACACTTTAACATTTTTCCAAATAAGCAAGTATTAATGCAAATAGATATTGGAAACATTAAGAAATTAAATAAGACCAATCAAAAAATTCTTTTTGAGAGATAGGGTCTTGCTCTGTTACGCCAGCTAAAATTCAGTGGCTCAATCATAACTCCCTGCAGCCTTGAGCTCCAGGGCTTAAGCGCTATTCCTGCCTTGGTCTCCCAAGTAGCTGGGGCTACTATTACACACCACCACAATCAACTAAGTTTTTAAAAAATGTTTGCAAAAATAGGGTCTCGCTATGTTGCTCTGGCTGATCTCAAACTCCTGACCTTAAGCAGCTCTCCCACCTTGACCTCCCAAAGCAATAGGATTATAGGCGTAAATCATCACACCCAGGGAGACTCACTTTGGCTTTTCTTTGTGCTGCTTGCTACTCCAGTGCATATACTTATGTTATTTTTTAGTGGTTTTTTTTCCATGATATAAAATTTGTCAAAAACTATGTTTGCTTTATATTCCAAGCAAGATTCCATTTTTAAATTTTTTTGTTTTTCTGCGTCAGGGTCTCACTGTGTCACCCAGGCTGGAGGCAGCAGCCTCAGTTCGGCTCAGCACAGCCACAGCCGCCCCCAGAGGCTCCTACTCCAGCCTCCCAGGTAGCCAGGACTACTGGTGCACACCGCCATGCCCCGCTCATTTTTTTTTTGTACAGAGAAGGTCTCACTATGCTGCCCAGGCTGGTCTTGAATTCCTGGGCTCAGCACTTCTCCTTTCTCAGCCTCCCTAAATGCTGGGATTGCAGGTGTGAGACACTCCACCTGGCTACAAGATTCATTTTCACAAGTTGATTGAATGCCTGCTATTGATGAGACATTTTAAAGGATCTGACTATTACACATATGTTTAATGATGGTGAGTAGTAAGTGCTTCAAGTAAGGGCTTAATTTTCTTGAAACTGAGCAGTAGAAGGTCGTAGTACTAACTCAAGCACAAGTGGATTCCACACAACTGGGAACTCCTGTTCTTGCCTGTTGCCTCTCGGGGAAGGAGGACGAACCAAAACGAAGCCTGCCTGGCTGCCACAGCTTCACCCAGCCCAGCACATACAAGAGCCGGGCGAGACGGCAGCGAAGGCCCTAAGCCGCTGTGTGCTCAGTGGTGAACCGAAATGGAATTCTCGCCAGCAGTTGAGCAAAGGGAAGGAAACTAGTTGGGGAGCTAGGATCTGCCGAGGCCCAGCCTGCTGGGGCCGCGTGGCAGCAGCAGAGCCAGGGGACTGCAGCCGCGCATGGCGCTCTGCCGGAGTGGACCCCGTGCACATGCCAACGGCCCTGGCTGTAGGATTCCCATTCACAGCCTTGGCCGGGGATGCCCTGAAGGCAAGCACTCCATGTGAAGCAGTGGCTTTGTGGGGGCGAGAACTCGACTTGTGCTTGACTGTGCTAGGCCAGGGAGTGAACCCGCACCCCGAAGCTCAGCGTTCATAGGTGAAGGCAGCCCCGCTGGCTTCTTGGGGACCACTTATAAACAGCAGCTCTTATAAAGGGTTCATGTTTTTCATGCTCAAGAAAGGTCACCAGTAAGAGATGATACTTTAGTGAAGGCAATAAAGCAGTTTTGTGTTGTTTTGTTGTTGTGGTTTTGAGTTGGCGTCTCACTCCGTCGCCCCGGCTGGAGTGCAGTGGCACACTCCCGGCCACCGCAGCTTCGACCTGCTGGGCTCCGGTGATCCTACCCCCTCAGCCTTCCAGGTAGCTGGGATCATGGGCGTGCGCCACCACGCCTGGCTAGTTTTTTGATTTATTGTGGAGACGAGGTCTCGCCATGTTGCTCAGGCTGGTCTTGCAGCCCTGGGTTCAGGCACTCCTCTTACCTCGGCCTCCCAAAGTGCTGGGCTTGGAGGCCTGAGCCATCGCACCTGACTGACAGAGCAGTTTTGAAGTACATGAGTCTATGCATAAAAAACTCTCAACAAAAACGCAGTTGAGCTCGGCACAGTGGCACATACCTGTGGTCCCAACTACTAAGGAGCCTGAGGTGGGAAGATCACTTGAGCCCAGGTGCTGCCAGCTGTAGTACACTAGGATTGTGTCTATTAGGAGCTATTGCGCTCCAGTCTGAACAGCACAGACCCGGTCTTTAAAAAACTAACTAAATAAAAGAAAACTAAATAAATAAAAGAAAAATGCAGTTAGATGGAAGGCCAGAAACTTGTAAAAATATTCCAAACTTTTGCAAATTTAGGAAGAGGCGTCTTACTCATACACAAGGATTTGAACGTATAGAATCTTGTGGATTGACTCTGAATTATCCGGCTTTGTTCCACTGCACTGAAAATCACTGCTAGTATATCTAGTGGCCTCAGCTAACATCTTGCATATAGATAATGGTTGAGGTTTATAAAGGCCTTGAAACATGAATAATACCTATACAATGTTTTGTTTTTTTTTAACGGAATGTATTTTAAGCTAAATTCAGTCCATGTCTACTTATTTGTAGTGGAAAATACTGATATTCAGATGATTAGTAGGTACAAGACTCTTTACTTTCTGTTCCACATTGTATAGTAGTCTTTCTGTATTTCTATAACTGACTGTTAGGGAAAACTGCAATTCAGTAATTAATTGAGTACTTCCTATGTGTATTATATACACAACAAAGTATTTGCCATGAAAAATCCTGAACCATATATTCTAAATTGTTAATAGGAACAGTACAGTAAGTCCCCTGCATATGAACAAGTTCTGTTTCAAGAGCACATTTATAAGTCCAATTTGTTTATAAGTTCTACAAAGTTAACCTAGGTACCCAGCTAACACAGCTGGCAATATAGTACTGTAATAGGTTTATAATACTTTTCTCACAAATAATATATAAACAAATAAACAAACACAAGAAATTTTAAAAACCACAATCACTTGTAGAGGATACATGCACGTGACAGTGTGCACCATACATGTGAACTAACTTACATGATTGGACACGTGAATGCATGTTTACATCTTTGAAAGTTTGCAGCTTGAAGGCTCATATATAGGAGACTTACTGTACTCACGATGGCAAGACTTTCCTTCCTTCCCTGATGACACAGAAGTCATCTAAGTCTACCATGACCTTGTAGAACAATACTTGACACATCCATTCCATTTACTAAGTGTTGGGGTTTTTTCATGATATGTTTTGTCCAACTGTGTAAACTTTTCTAGGTCATTTGTCATAGTTAGTGACACGTGGATGCTTTGCAGTTGCAGTCAATAGAGGCATAGGGTGTGGTGTTCACATTTTTGGGGCCTGTGAGCTCCACCCTCAGTGTGTCCTGGTTACTATGAGGACAGAGTGCCAGGGGCTGGCCCTCAGAAGTGGCTCCAGCTCACACCTGAGCTCAGTCACGTTGCCAAGCCAGTCCCGTGGCTCTGGGGATTGCCTGCTCCACTGTCTGCCTCCCTTAACGTGCACCCCGGGCAAGGAGGGTGTGATAGGACAGCCGGGCTCGGCATACATTCGAGTGGAAGTTGACATCGGCTCTCTCTTCTTAGCATCCCAGTGGCCCACCATCACCCAAGGGGTTTTGTGTCTTGCATTCTGTGCTGCTGGAGGGATCATGTTGTCTTTATTTACTGAGTACTTTCTAGGCATTAAATAATTGTGAAGCCCTCCTTGTGCAGGCCATGTTCTGGGCTTAGGGATTTAGCGCAACAAACAAAAGACAAGGAGCTGCTGCTTGAGAAGTTTTCTTTTCGGTTAAGCAGATTCAGGAAATAGACAAGGCACTTTTTAGTTGGTTTGTAGCAATGTGACTCTGGACAAATTATCCAGCTGCTTTAATGCCTTGGTTTTCTCCTCTGTAAAGTGAAGATCATGGTCATGCACAGTGGCTCGCACCTGTAATCCCTTGGGAAGCCAAGGTTGGAGGACTGCCTGAGCTCAGGAGTTTGATACCAGCCTGGGCAATATAGCAAGACGTGGTCTCTACAAAATATCAAAAAAATTAGCTGTGAATGGTGGTGTGTACCTGTAGTCCCAGCTGCTCGGGAGGCGGACATGGAAGAATCACCTGAGTCCAGGAGGTCAAGGCTACAGTGAGCGGTGATCACTGTAGCCTGGGTGACAGGAGACTCCAACTCAAAAAAGAAAAAAGTTAAAACGGAGATCATGTTGGTGTCCCCTTATGTGACTGACATGTTAACAGGGTAGCACAAAGTACTTAGAGCAGGGCCTGGCACACGGTAAACGCTAAGTGCTCAAGAAGCATTTTCGATTATGAGGAGAAATGACATTGTGCCACGATACGTAGTAAGCAGAGTAGGACTGTCAGGGTTACTTTGGAATGAGTTGTGAGGGAAAGCCTGGAAGGGGGACCGCTGAGGTAAGACCTGTGGGATGTAGATGTGTTAGCCATGAAAAGCTCTGGGAGCCACACTTTCCAGGCAAAGGAGTCAATTCATGCAAAGAAAAGGATGGACTTGTGTGCTCAAGGCTGGCGTACCTGTGCTTTGAACACTCTCCCTGGCTGCTCCAGATCAGATGGAATGTAGAGGTACAAGGGCGAGAACAGGAAGCAAGCAAGGCTATTCTAGGAATCCAGATAGGTCAGACAGGCAACCTGGACCCATGTACTCCTGGCGAAAAGGAGAGAGGTTTGGGGTCCGTTTTAGGGACACGGGTAATGGTGCTTGCTCAAGTCTGGATATAGGATGGCAAGCGGAGGGAGCTTGAGGACAACTGGGAGGTTGTTGGACTGGTGGTGGTGGTAGCGACTGAGGTGGGGGGCATGGGGAGGCATGGCGGGTGGCGTCCAGAGCTCTCGCATGGCCGTGTTGCGGTGGAGGTGCCCAAGAGGCTGAGCTGAAGAAATCAGGTTGGATATGAGCTTGTAGCGGAGGTCAGAGCTTAGCCATAAATGCCAGCACTTGGCCCAGGCAGGAGTTATTTCTTTATTCTTCACAAAAACACCAGAAGATAGGAACCATCTAGCTCTGGCAAGCAGAAATCAATGAAAACGACTTTTTATGTTTTTGTGTTTTCTTTTGTTTTGTTGAGTCGGAGTCTCACTCTGTCGCCCAGGCTGGAGTGCAAAGGCACGCTCCCGGCCACCGCAGCCTCGACCTGCTGGGCTCAGGCAGTCCTTCCCCTGAGCTTCCAAGTCGCTGGAACTACAGGTGTGCACCACCACGCCCAGCTAATTTTTTGATTTATTGTTGTGATGAGGTCTCGCCGTGTTGCCCAGGCTGATCTCGAACCCCTGGGCTCAGGCAATCCTCTCACCTCGGCCTCCCAAAGTACTGGGATGACAGGCTTGAGCCATGGAAACTACTTTTTAGAGTTACTTTGTATTAAAGTGTTTTCCCCTTTAGTGTAATAGATAGACCACTGAAACACACGACCCAAATATATACAGAAATTTAATAAATAATATATGTATTTCAGATCAGTGGGGAACGATGAATTTTTGCTACTTTTACATAAAAATCAATGAAGCCCGCTGAGAAGCCCACCATTCAATAAATAGTATAAGGATAATAGGTTCCCATCTGGGAAAGAAAAGTAAATTGGGTCTGTGCCTTTCATCTTACATCAGGATAAATTCCAAGTGGATTAAAGATTTAAACATAAAGACTTACATTATAAAAGTACTAAAATTATATCTAGAATTATTTTGAGGTGGAACATCTATATGTTCCAAAAGAAAATATTTAAAAATTATATTATTAATTATAATTAATTAATTATATTAAATCTGCATGGGAAAGTCTAAAGGTAAATGGCAAATTGGGAATATAGATTTGTAATTTGTATTACAATGAGCCACTCCTTCTAATATGTGCTTACTCACAGAATTAATAGTTTTTAATAGACTGACAACCCAGTGTAAAAATGGGCAGAGAGTATGAGTATGTAGTTCATAGAAAAAGGAAACATATGAAAGGATGTTTAGTGTCTCATGATAAAGAAATGCACATTAAGGTCACACTACTATTTTTCCCTTTTCAATTTTGCAGAAATGCAAACTCTTAATGACATTTGTTTGGTGAGACTGAGGGGAAATAAGTACTCTCTTACTGTGGTGGGAAGAGAGGAGATTGTCCCAGCCCCACAGAGAGCACCTCGACAAGTGCATGTACAAATGTGTGTGTGTGTGTGCGTGTGAATGTTTAACAGATCAGCTCTTTGACCCAGCACTTCCACTTCTTGGAATTTGTCCTGCAGATACGTTTGTATACATAGAAAGTACAAGCATGTCCTTTGCCTCATTCTTTGTGATAGCAAGGAATGGAAATAGCCTAATGGTCAGCATTATGATTAAAATTGACCTATGAAAAAATAAAAGTTAAACTGTGGCACACGCATGGGGTGGAATTGCAATGCAGCTCCTTATGTGGCTGCAAAGAACAATAAGGAAGCACTCTGTGAGCCAAGACAAAAAAGGAATGATGTTGGGTAAATAGAAGAAGCAAGGAATGGAGGGGTGCTTGAAACACTATTTTCCTTGGACTGATATGTAAAGTAACTCTGTAAGGAGATGCAAGAAACTGATAACAGTAATTATCTGTGGAGGACAGATGGGAGTTAGGAGAATGGGGGACAAGAGCTGGAGGGAGGGAACCTCCTCCCCATACACCTCTATTCCTTTAAATGATGAATGTGGGTCTATAAAATATATATTGTATTCTTTATTCAGAAAAAGTCAAAGCACCTTATACACAGGTGTTGCTCTTGGGATTATAGACCTTACATTACTTGGGAAGTTATTTGCTAAATAACACATAGCAAATCACTTCCCAGCCTTTTGGCTAACATCAAGTGTAGTAACATAACAGTAAAGATATGCTCTTTGACCCAATAATACCTAGAAATTTAATTCACAAGAAACAAATAAAAACTACACACACTTTTCATGGTAGCAATGCCTATAATTATGTGAAAAAATAGAAGCAGCCTAAATGTCACTATAGGAGCATTATTTAATTGATTATGACATATACATCATGCTGTGATATTAAGCCACTCTAATATAATTAAGGCCATGCTGAAACATTTATTCAACACGTATTTACTGTGAGACTATTATGTATCAAGCATTGTTCTAGGTGTAGGGATACAACAATAAATAAGACCCTGCCCCCCCTAAAATGACAAAATCTATATGCCTTTGGAACTTCTATTATTTGGGGGAAGACTACACACGCAGACACACAGATTACAATGTCAGAAAGTGATAATGGTTATAACTTCAAATAAAGGGGGATAAGGAGCAGTGAAGGTGTAGGAGTTGCTATTTTTACATAAAAATTAATGAAGCCCACCGAGAAGATGATATTTGAGGGAAAATCCCAAGGGAGATGACTGAGCAAGCCACACAGGGGTGTGGGGGGAGCATTCTGGCAAGTGCGGAGAAGAGGCCGTGAGGTGTGTCTGCGAAGTGGCAGGGAGCCTGCGTGTCTGGTCATCGTGCTGCGGAGGAATGCCAGACAGGGAGAAGGCCACGGGCAGGGTTCTGATCACGAGGCGACCTGGAAAGCCATGGTCTTTTACTCTATGGCTTCCACCAAGCCATGAGAAATTCCGGAACACAGGGGGAAGTGATTCAAAATGCCTGTGTGAGAAGCAAGAGAGCCTGAGTCCTCTTATAGGGCGAGGTGGTGTGTGGAGACATGGCACATACCTGGACATAGACAAGAGGTCAAAATGCAGCACTCCGCACGTGACCGGTTGTGGGAGGTGAAGGAAAAGGAGGGCTCTAGAAGGATGCTGGGGTTTGGGCACCAAGATAAATGATGGCACCATTAAATAAGACTGGACGTTTAGGAGGGAGAGCAGAGTTGGACAGAGCTGGGAAGAAGATGTGTTCCGTTTTAAACCTGTTGAGTTTGAGGGAACTGTGAGTCACTACTACAGAAAGGGAGAAAACGAAAATGAACTCAGTGGTGGTTGATCATAATTAAAGATGGTGCAAAGTTATGATTTTCGTTGGATAGATGGATGGAGATGGATGGATGGATGAACAGAAGTCAATGTGTGTTTATATGTGTGAGATATTGTGTGTGTGTGTGTGTGTGTGTGTGTATGTACACATGCCCCAGCTCTGTCTACTCCGAGGTCCTGGGACAGTGATATATCATTAGCAATGAGCACATTTAGCACCAGTTGGCAGTTTCTAAGTACCTGAAGGAAACCAGAGCTTCTTGGCAAAAGGGCTGATTCCAGGTTTAGATGAGAGAAAATACAAGATGATCCTTGAACAAGATGATCCTTGAAATTGTTATGTCAGAAAAAAAGAACATTCTCAACGAGACTTCCACTAGCCAACTCTGGGGCAATTTGAGCATCAAAATAGATGATAGTTATGGATTATAACACATTCAGTAAGAATCTGTGGGTCTACACTGATATAAAAACAAATGAATTCAGAATTTGATAAGGAATGGGATATTACAGTTTCGCAGTATCTCCCATATAGTATTATTTAATTTCCAAAGGAAAAGAGTAACTTACATTTGAGAGACCTGATAGACATCACCTTAGTCAAGTTTTAAAAAGCGAACATCACCAGTAGTGGGACAAGCCAAGATAATGTGCCAGCTCATAAAATGTAATTAGGAGCTGGGTGTGGTGGAGCATGCCTGTTGTCCCAGCTGCTTGGGAGGCTGAGGTGGGAGGGAACCAGGAGTCCAAGGCTCCAATGCACTATGATCACGCCAGTGAGTAGCCATGCACTCCAACCTAGGCAGCATAGTGAGAGCCCGTCTCTGAAAAGAAACAAAAACAAAAGAAAGAAGCACACAGCATCATCTCTGTGTTATTCTTACCAGTGATGCCTTAGCTGAATCTCATAATGAGAAGACATCAGACAAACCCAAAATGAGCGTTTATGCTCAACAAAACAGCTGGCCTGGGTCCTCCTAAAATGTCAGGGCCATGAAAGCCAAGGCAGCTGGGCCTGGTGGCTCATGCCTGTAATCCCAGCACTTTGGGGAGTGGAAGCAAGAGGATTGCCTGAGCCCAGGAGTTGGAGACCCGCGTGGACAGCTTGGTGAGACCTCATCGCTACAATAAATCAAAAAATTAGCCCGGTGTGGTGGCGTGCACCTGTGGCTCCAGCTACCAGAAGGCTGAGGCGGAAGGATCGCCGGAGCCCAGCAGGTCGAGGCTGCGGTGGCCGGGAGCGTGCCACTGAGCTCTAGCCTGGCCAATAGAGTGAGAGACTCCGACTCAAAAAAAAGAAAGAAAGAAAGTCAAAGAAAGACTAAGGAAACATTCCCGATAGCAGTGGATTACAGGGACATGACAACTAAATGAAACACAATTCTGAACGATCTCCTTTTGCTGTAGAGGACATTGCCTACCAGGACAATGGGTGAAGCATTTGGGTGGAGGGGAGATCAGGGTTCATATTCTTCCCTCAGTAGCTGAAGAGTGGTTATGTAGGAGAAAGTCTTTATTTGTAGGAAACGCCCCAAATTATTTGGGAATGATGGGGCATCGTGTCAAGAACTTACCCTTAAATAATTTAGGGGGAAAATACTTTGTACAATTCTTAGAACTTTTTAATAAATGTGAGATTGTTTTAAAACTTTTCAAAATTATCACAAAAGCGAATAGGGGATGACTGGAAATATGTGAGGCCCACACTTTGTATAAGGTTGGCAGGAAAGAGAGGTTGACACAGGCTGCATCAGAGAGGAGATGGCACTGAGCTTTCAGAGCTCGTGTGTGGAGAGGGAACAGATGTCAGATAGATGGTGGCTATGGGTGTCCTGTGCGCCCAGGCCCAGTGGGAAAGCAGGAAACGGGATGAATATCAGCTGGGCATGGCAGACAGTTCTTAGGAGCTGAGGGGGCAGGTAGGAAATGGAGCTGAGAACCTTCCTTCTCTCTGAGAAAGAGCTGTCTCCTGAAAGTGGCTACTTGCCTGCTGTCTTAAGTGCAGTAAACTGAGTATAGGTTAGTCTTGAAAACTGAAGTTACTTCATTATAAAATATATGAAAACAATGTAATATTTTTCCATACTACTGTTCCTAGGACAGATATTCTTGGAATTGCAGAAGAATTTCCAAAATTACCATTGGTATTTGAAAGAGAAGAAATCCTTGTGTGTATGCATGTTGCCAAGGCAGTTTTTTATTTGGTAGGGTCGGAGCAGGTAGGACATGTATGTGTACTTCACAAACATAGATGATTCATAAACTGTTGCATTAGACGAGACTGGTTTCTGAGCCAGCTAGTCAGCTTAGAGTGTGCAACTCTGATTCAGAAACAGATCATCTCAGAATGAATTGACACTGTTTCCTGCAGTGCCATAGGCCCACTGTGAGAGTGATTGACCCCCACCTCACCCAGTTCGTTAGACCCGCAACTGGTTCCGCATTGGAATTGCAGAACCTGAAGATTACAGCGTGACTGTCTTAGTTCTCCCAAGACTACCCATGACCAGAGCCACAGTAGAAGCGCAGGAGGGAGGTGAACCCATTTCCCACGAGTGGGGCCTTAGGGCTTTCTGGCCTCATTCCCTCGCAGAACCTGCCTGAGAGAGCCCATGACAACTCTCGTTTGAGCCTGCATGCCCTTTTGTGGTCCCGAGGACGCCATGGGGCACAGATCTACCCACAGCACCACCAAAACATGTGCCCCATAGTTGGTGCCTTACGCCTGACTCTACACCCCGTTCCAAGCCCTTGCCTTCCGCTTTCAGCAATGAGTAGCGTGGGAAAGAAGAAATGCTAAGTGGCCCCTCGTTTGGGAGGGGTTAGGGAATAGAGGAGCGAGAGCAAGACCACAGTCTGCCCGGGCTGCTGAGTTGGTGGCACATTTTGAGCAATAAGCTTTCCTAGGGTAGATGCCTCCTTCTTCCCTCCCTCTTTTCCTTCATTGTTCTTGTCCTAATGTAGAACTTCACTGAGACACTATTAATTCCTCTTCCACGTCTATACTTTGCAGCAATACATAGGTCTTACTTTTTTAACTACGTGCATAAAACATTTTAATACCTGCCATTGCCCCAAGGGCAGGAACTATGCCTTATACCATCTTTTCCTCCAAAGGCTGAATAAATGGCTGTTGATTAATTCAACTTGGTACAATGAGCTGGGGTCCCTGATAGATACATGAAGAATAAGAAATATGATTTCTGCCCTCAAGAAAATTCCAGCCCAAAAGGAGAGAGAAAAGATCTAAAGTTTTTATAATACAGAGTAGAAAGTGATAAGAGCTAAAATAAAGACAAAAGTTAAACCAACTTGAGTATGAAGGAAAAGGAAGTTGGTTGCACTGTAGGAATGTGAGAAGTCTTCATAAAAGACATGGAGTTTTTAGTTTGACTTTGAAAAGTGAGCGTACATAGGTGAGCAGGGGCGGCAAGCACTCTCAGATTCTGTCACAGGAATAGACAGGGAACTGGTGGTAGAATCTTGATCTTCTTAGACCTAAGCACATGTGTGCCCTGGGACATGCAAGGCCATGGGATGCCCCAAAGGTCCAGGACAGGTGAGGGCATGACTGACTCTGCCCAGCAAGAAAGAGCATGGTAGCTGCAACCTGCAGAAGGGTTAAAAGAACGGAAAGAAAGGGAGTTAGGAGACAGTCGGGAAGCACCTGCCTAAGCAGGACAAGGCAGTGACACCAGGAGTGAGAAGGAGAGAGGATATTAAAAAGATAATGCAGTTGGCCGGGCATGGTGGCTCAGGCCTGTCCTCCCAGCACTTTGGGAGGCTGAAGGGAGGGGATTGCCTGAGCCCAGGGGTTCAAGACCAGTTTGGGCAACTTGGTAAGACCTCGTCTCTACAAAAAATTAGTCGGGTGTAGTAGTGCATGCCTGTAGTTCCAGCTACCTGGAAGACGGAGGCAGAAGGATCACCTGAGTCCTGCAGGTCAAGGCTGCCGGTGGCCCTGGGCGTGACACTGCACACGAGCTTGGGCGACAGTGAGACTCTGACTCAAAAAAAAAAAAAAAAAAAGATAATACAGAGGCAACAGACAGGCTGTGGCAAGTGGATGTGAGCAAAGGAAACGGGGGCACTCCCAGTTTTGAGACGGGGACAGGAAGAGGGGCAGGGCCGTTCTTCGAGAGGGATCTCTGCCCGTGGTGGTGAACTAGCGGAACTAGAGGAATGAGGTGCTGACCAGTTGCATTTGCTCTGTATTCATTGGGCCTGAATATCTCCAGCAGTGATTTTAGTCTGTGTACCCTCGGGAGTATAGATGCATTCATATAACTCTTTGCCAGTGACAGACTAAAACTCTGGTTAAGTCTTGAGAGGGTTCATACTCTTTCTTTCTTAAAGACCTACAGTTATTTAAGACATTATTTTTCTTAGGCCAGGTGCAGTGACTCATTCCTATAATCACAGATCTTTGGGAAGCTAAGCAGAAGGACTGCTTGAGGCCAGGGGTTTGAGAGTAGCATGGGCACCATAGTGAGACTCTGTCTCTACCAAAAAAAAAAAAATTAGCCAAATGTGGTGTCTCAGACCCGTAGTGCCAGCCACTGAGGTGGGAGATTGCTTGAACCCAGAAGTTTGAGACTGTAGTGAGCTATGATTGTACCACTATACATAAGCCAGGGTGATAAAAGTGAGACCTTGTCTCTTTAAAAAAAAAAAAAAAAAGCCTAACCCTGAATTGTACCCCACATCTTTAAAATAAAAAAAATTTTTTAAATAAAAATAAAAGTCAGGGGGTAGGATTGGCAGTTGAGGGAAACTGCTAGGGGAGGGAGGGGCATACCTCATCAACAAGGGTAACTACATGATCAATGTTTATATACCTAACCCTGAATTGTACCCCACATCTTTATAATAAAAATTTTAACCCAGGCTCGGTGGCTCAGCCTGTAATCCCACGCCTTTGGGAGGCTGAGGTGAGTGGATTGCCTGAGCCCGGGGATTCGAAACCCACCTGGGCAACTTGGCAAGACCTCATCTCTACAATAAACCAAAAAATCAGCCAGGCCTGATAGCGCACACCTGTAGTTCCAGCTACTTGGAAGGCTGAGGCGGAAGGATCACCAGAGCCCAGCAGGTTGAGGCTGTGCTGACTGGGAGCAGCCACTGCACTCCAGTCTGGGCGACAGAGTGAGACTTCAATTCAAAAAAAAAATTTTTTTTAAATAAAAATAAATAAAAATAAATCCATGTATTTGCCAAAAAAAAAAAAAGAGGCCGGTTGCAGTGGCTCATACCTGTAATTCCAGCACTTTGGGAGGTGGAGGTGAGAGGATTGCCTTAGCCCAGGGGTTCGAGACCAGCCTGGGCAACTTGGCAAGACTTTGTCTCTACAAAAAATCAAAAACAATTAGCCAGGTATGGTGGCGCATACCTGTGGTTCCAACTGCAGGCAGAAGGATCACCTGAGCCTAGCAGGTCGAGGTTGCAGTGGCCTTGAGCATGCCACTGCACTCCAGCCTGGGTGACAGAGTGAGATGCAAACAAAAATAAAACTAAAAATAATTTTTAAAAAAGAAAAAGACATAGACGTAATTTTGTTGCTATCACTGGCATGATGTATGAAGAAGACCCCCCCAAAAACCCCCAGAATTTACTTATAAACATTTACGTATTTATTCTGACATGCTTAAACTTCAGTCACCTTCAAAGCACTGTCCATTTGATGCAGTGCACACATTGAGATGCTTTTCCCACTGCTCAAAACAGTTTTTGAACTCATCAGTTTTGATGCCTTTTAGTGCCTCTGCCGCTTTTTGTTCCACCTTTTCCATGTCTGCAAAATATTTCCCTTTGAGAATTTTTTTTCTTTTTCTTTTTCTTTTTTTTCATGTTAAAGATGTGGGGTACAGTTCAGGGTTAGGTATACAAATGTTCATTATTCAGGTTGCCTTGTTGATGAGTTGTGTCCCCTTACCTCCCCTGGCAGTTTCCCACTACTGCCAATCCCTTTCTTACAGTTTTATGATAGTTGTTCAAGGTCCACTTCTGAGTGAGAACATATGGTACCCCGTTCTTTGTTTCTGTGATAGATCACTAAGTATGATAGACTCTAGGTCCATCTAAGTTGCTGCAAAGTCCATATGTTTGTCCTTTTTATGGTTGCATAGTATTCCATTGTGTATATGTACCACATTTGAAAAATCCAGTCCAGTTTCGATGGACAGCATGGTTGATTCCATGTTTTTGCTCTTGTGAATAGTGCTACAATAAACATGCATGTGCAGGTATCTTTTTTGTAGAATGATTTGAGTTCTCTGGGTATATTCCCAATAGGGGAATTGCTGGGTCATATGAAAGGTCAATTTCCAGTTCTTTCAGAAATCGTCACACTGTTTTCCAAAGAGTTTGCACTAGTTTGTATTCCTACCAGCAGTGTAGAAGCATTCCTTTTTCTTCACATTTTCACCAGCATCTGTTGTTGTTTGTTTTATTAATGATGGCTATTCTTACTGGGGTTAGGTAGTATCTCAATGTGGTTTTGACTTGCATTTCTCTGATGATTAGTGAGGCTGAGCACTTTTCCATGAGTCTGTTGGCTGCCTGTATCTCTTCTTTTGGGAAGTGTCTACTCATTTCTTTTGCATTTTGCTGTTTGTTTTTTTCCTTTCGGCATGTTTGAGTTCCTTGTAGATCCTGGATGTTAGGCCTTTGTTAGATATACAGTTGGCAAATATTTTTCCCCACTCTGTGGGTTGTCTCCCTGATCTCCTGTTGGTTTCTTTTGCTTTGCAGAAGCTTGTCAGTTTGATGAGGTCCCACTTGTCTATCTTATCTCTAATGGCATGGGCACTTGGAGTTTTGATCAGGAGTTGGTTGCCAGTTCCAATTTCCATAAGGGTGTCTCCTGCATTTTCTAAGGTTCTTATAATTTGAGGTTTCACGTTAGGTCTTTGATCCATTTAGAGTTGATTTTTGTGTATGGTGATAGGTAGGGGTCCTGTTTCAATCTTCTGTATGTGGACAGCCAGTTTTCCCAGCACCATTTACTGAACAGGTTCTCCTCTCCCCAGTGGTTGTTGTTGGAGATTTTGTCAAAGATGAGTTGGTTGAGAAATTGAGGTTTTGCTTCCGGAATCTCTATCTTGTTCCATTGGTCTATATGCCTGTTCTTGTACCAATGCCAGGCCATCTTGATTACTGTAGCCTTATGGTAAAGTTTGAACTCTGGAAGTGTGATGCCTCCTGCTTTGTCTCTTTTGCTAAGGATTGTTTTGGCTATTTGTGGTCATTTATTTTTCCATATGAATTTCTGCATTGTCATAGCCAGGTCTGGGAAGAATAATGTTGGTAACTTAATGGGTATTGCGTTGAATCTGTAGATTGCCTTTGGTAAGATGGACATTTTAACAATGTTGATTCTTCCTATCCATGAGCATGGAATATTTTTTCATTTGTTTGTGTCTTCTTAGATTTTTTTGAGCAGTATTTTGTAGTTTTCATTGTAAAAGGTCTTTCACTTCTTTGGTTAGGAAGATGCTGAGGTATTTCATTTTTTTGTGGCTATTGTGAATAGGATTGTGATTTTTATTTGGTTCTCTGCCTGCTTGCTGTTGGTGTATAAGAAAGCGACTGTCTTTTGCACATTTATTTTGCACCCTGAGACTTTGCCAAAGTCTTTTATCAGTGCAAGCAGGTTTTTGACAGATTCTCTTGGATTTCTGAGGTATAGGATCATATCGTCAGCAAAGAGGGATAACTTAACTTCCTCTTTTCCTATTTGGATACGCCTGATTTCCTTCTGTTGTCTAATTGCTGTAGCTAGGACTTCCAACACAATGTTGAACAAGAGGGGTGAGAGTGAGCAGCCTTGTCTTGTTCCGGTTTTCCAGGGAAATGTTTCTAGTTTCTGTCCGTTTAGCAGTATGCTAGCTATGGATTTATCATGAATGGCGCTTACTTTTTTTTTGGAGTCGCACTCTTGTTGCTCAGGCTGGAGTGCAGTGGCACGCTCACATCCACCACAACCTCGACCTGCTGGGCTTAGGCAATCCTTCTGCCTCAGCCTTCCAAGTAGCTGGAACTACAGAGGCATGCCACCACACCCAACTAATTTTTGTGATTTATTGTAGAGATAAGATCTCACCAGGTTGCTCATGCTGGTCTCGAACCCCCGGGCTAAGCAGTCCTCTCACCTCAACCTCCCAAAGAGCTGGGATTACAGGCTGAGCTAACACGCCTGGGATTACAGGCTGAGCTTACTGTTTTGAGGTATGCTCCTTCTACACCTAGGTATTTGAGGGTTTTTATCAAGAAGTGATGCTGGATTTTATCAAAAGCTTTTCCTGCATCTCATGATACAATCATGTGGTTCTTGTTTTTACATCTGTTGATGTATTTAATGACATTTATGGTCTTGCGAATGTTGAACCAGGCCTGCATCCTGGGGGTGAACCCTACTTGGTCATGGTGGATGATTTTTGAGATGTGTTTTTGGATCCGATTTGCTAGAATCTTGTTGAGGATTTTTGCATCCATGTTCATAAGGGATATTGGCCTTAGTTCTCTTTTTTTTGTTGGATCTTTACCCAGTTTGGGTATCAATGTGATGTTAGCTTTGTAAAACGATTTGATGTTAGCTTCATAAAGTGATCTTTCTCAATTGTCTGGAATGCTTTCAATAGGATTTGTGACAGCTCCTCCTTTTACATTTACATTTTGTAGAATTCTGTTAGAAAGCCATCTGGTCCAGGGCTTTTTTTCTTTTTTTGTACGTGGTTTTCTTATGACAGAGTCAATTTCCTGGGTTGTTATTGGTCTGTTTATAGTCTCTCAGTGTCTTCTTGTTTCAACCTTGGGAGGTTGTGTGATGTCAGAAAGTCCTCCATTTCATTTAAGTTATCAAGTTTTTTTCCATACAAGTGTGCATAGTAATCTCTGATAATCTTTTGTATTTCTTCGGGTCGATTGTGATTGGATCTTTTGTATTTCTGATTTTATTTATTTGGGCTTTTTTTCTCTTTTTCTTAGTCCATCAATCTTGTTAATTCTTTCAAAGAACCACCTTTTTGTTTTGTTGATTTTTTTCTATGAATTTTTATCTTCTGTGTTCTGTATTTGAGCTTTTACTTTGGTGATCTGGATTCTTCTGCTACAGTTAGGGTTTTGTTGGTCATATCTTTCCAGCTCCCTTAGGTGATTTGTTAGGCAGTTAACTTGTGATGTTTCTATTTTCTTGATGTGTGTTCACAGAGATATAAATTCCCCTTTTAGAACTGCTTTCTGGCATCCCAGAGTTTTTGGTAGGATGTTTCTTCATTTTCATTTATTTCCAGGAATCTTTTAATTTCTGTTTTGATTTCGGTGTTGATCCAGTAGTCGTTCAGCATCTTGCTCTTTAGTGTCCATGTCTTTGTGGGTTTGGGGAAAATTTTGTTGGTGTTGATATTTATTTTTATTCCGCTGTGGTCTGAGAAGGTGCATGTCAATATTTCAACCTTTTGGAATTTGTGCTTCATTTATGGCCAAGGATATAATTGATCTTGGAGTACACTCCGTGTGGTTGTGAGTAGTATGTATAGTCTGTGGTTGTTGGGTGGAATAATCTGTAAGTATCTGTTGAGTCCATTTGGTCGAGTGTCAAGTTCAGGACTTTTTTCATACGGGGAAACAAAAGTTACTCAGAGCAATTGAGTGAACAGGGAAGGTGGGGCACAGGGATCATGCCGTTTGGGCCAAAAACTGACGAATACTTGACTAGGTATGAGCAAGTGCACTTGTAAGTCACCCATGACGAAATGGGCAAATGTATTGAGAAAGTCTCCAAAAGAATTTCAGTGAAGACAAATGTAGCCTCTTACAATACCAGTACCTGGTCCACTGATGCTGATGGGGTCCTAGAGCAGTTACCTAGCGGGGGAAGCTTGTACTACAAGGGACCCGCCCGCCAAAACATAATTCCAATTTTGGGGGAAGGTCCTCTCATATATATATATTTTTTGAGTCATTGTCTCACTCTGTCACCCAGGCTGGAGTACCGTGGGCAATCGTGGCTCACTGTAATCTTGGCCTCCTGCCTCAGCCTCCCAAGTAACTGAGACTAAAGGCACATGCCACCATGCCTGGCTAATTTTTTGATTTTTTTTTTTTTTTTGTAGACATGAGGTCTTGCTGTGTTGCCTGTGCTGGTCTTGAACTCCTGGGCTCAAGTAGTCCTCCTGTCCTGACCTTGCAAATGACTGGGATTACAGGTGTAGACCACCATGCACAGCGGATGATGTATATGTTCTTAAAAGGATGTCAGACAGTTCAATAGAAAAGAAGAGTCATTCCAGTAAATGGTCTGGGACAGCTAGATATTCACATGCAAAAGGCAGTTGGGCACTGCCTCATGCTATACATAAAAATTAACTCAAAATACATCATTGAACTAATGTAAGAACTAAATTTCTGAGAAGAAAACATAGGACTGTATCTTCCTAACCTTTATAAGGGGGACCCAAAAAAACCAGGAATTTATTTGTAATAAATCGTATATTCTTACATGTTTAAACTTCAGTCACCTTCAAAGTACTCTCTGTTTGATGCCATATACCTATCAAGACACTTTTTCCATTGTTGAAAAATGTTTTTGAACTTATCAATTTTGATTCCTTTTTAGTGCTTCTGCCATTTTTTGTTTCATCTTTCCCACGTCGGCAAAATGTTTCCCTTTGAGAACATTTTTCATGCAGGGAAACAAAAAAAGGTTGCCCAGGGACAGATTGGGTGAATAGGGAAGGTGGGGCCTGGGGTCATGCAGTTGTTGGTCAAAAAGTGCTGAACACTCAGTGCAATCTGGGGAGATGCACCCATAAATCACTCATCATGAAATGAACAAATGCATTGAAAGAATCTCCAAAAAAACACTCACTGAAGTCAAATACAGCCTCTTTCAACAATGCCAGCTGGCACACTGATGCTGAGGGGTTCCTAGAACACTTGGCTGGCGGGGGAAGCCTGTACTGCAAGGGGCCCACCCTCCGAAAGATAAGTCTGGGGTTTTTTGGGTCCCCCACCTCGTATATTAGGCATTGGCTTCTTGGAGGTGACACCAAAAAATTAAACACCAAAATTAAAATATGTAAGTGGGACTTCATCAAAATTAAACCTTTCAAAAGACTGATGTGAAAATGAAAAAGCGCACAGAATGGGAAGCATTTTTTGCAAATCATATCTGATAGGAGACTTGTATCCAGAATTTATAAAGAACACTTACAACTCAACAATAAAAAGTAACTTAGATAAAAAAGTATTTGAATAGACATTTATCCAAAGAAAACATGCAAATGTTTTCTTTAATAAACACATGATGATCAGCATCATTAGTCATTAGGGAAGTGCCAATCAAAAGGACAGTGAGATACCACCTCACACCCCTGGGATGGCAGCAGTGAAAAAGGACAGTACCAAGTGTTGATAAGGACGTAGAGGAGTTGGAACTTTATGCCCTGCTGGGAAGCATGGGCAGTGTGGCAGCCACTTCGAAAACCATTTTGGCCGGTTCTCAGAAAGTGGAGCGTGGAATTACCGTACAGCCCCCCAGTTCCACTCCTGTGTGTGTTCACATGGGAACTGAAAACCACGTCCACGTAGCTTCCCTATGTTTACAGTAGTGTTATCCATAATGAAAACTGTGAAAACAATGTCCATCAGCTGATGGACAGATAAGTGTGATAGATTCATAAAATGGAATATTATTCAGCCACAAAAAAGGAATGAAACCCTGGTTCGTGCTACACGTGAGTGAACCTGGGAACATTATGGTAAGTGAAAAGAAGCCAAGCATGGAAGACCAAATGTTGCATGAACCCAGAAATATCTAGAATAGGCAAATCCATAGAGATGGGAAGCACATTAGTTGATGCCAGGGACTCAGGGGAGGGGAGAACAGGAATGATTGCTTGATGGATGGAGGTTTCCTTTGGGGGCAGTGAAAATATTCTGGAACTAGAGAGCGTTGATGGTTCCAGAACATTGCGAACGCACTTAGTACCACTCTCGTCCACTTTAGAAAGGCTTAATATGGTAAATTTCATGGAACATACATTTGGCCACAAAAAAACAGGTGAATTTTATGGCATGTCAAGTATATCTCAGTAAAACTGTTTTAAAACTAAAAGGCACAATAGTTTGTTGAAATCACCAGGGAACTGTGCTAAGGGGAAAAAATTCCAATCCCAAAGAATACATACTGAACAACTCCATTTCTATAACATTTTTGAAATGGCCAAATTTTAGCAAAGAGGACAGATGTGTGAGTTTCCCTATGTTAGGGCTGGGGCTGGGGAGACGAAAGGAGATGGGTTGTCGGAGGGCGGCATGAGGCACCTGGTGGTGCTGGAGCTGTAGCATCTTGCCTGTGGCGGCGGGCACAGGAGCCTACACAGATGACAAAACCGTATCAGAATAAACACATTTACATACAAGTAAATGCTGTACAATCTGAATATGAGTGGTGGATTGCACCAATGTCAGGGTCCTGGCTGTGGTATCGTACCATTGTTTACTGGTGTATATAGTGTACACTATTGGGAGAAATTGGCGAGAGTGTACATGGGATCTTTCTGTAGTATTTTTTTACAACTGTACGTGATGCTACAATTATCTCAATAAGGCTGAGCATAGTGGCTCATGCCTATAATCTGAGAGTTTTGAGAGGCCAAGGCAAGAGCGTCCCTTGAGGCCAGAAGTTCAAGACCAACCCTAGGTAACACAGAGAGACCCCATTTCTAAAATATAAATGTAATGCCGGGCTCAGTGGTTCAGCCTGCAATCCCGCGCTTTGGCAGGCTGAGGTGAGTGGATTGCCTGAGGCCACGGATTCGAGACCTGCCTGGCCAACTTGGCGAGACCTCATCTCTACAATAAAAGCAAAAATTATCCGGGCCTGGTAGCGCGTGCTTGTAGTTCCAGCTACTTGGAAGGCTGAGGCGGGAGGATCGCCGGAACCCAGCAGGTCGAGGCTGCGGTGG
>NW_007113336.1:58495-72529 GCF_000164805.1 Carlito syrichta | reverse complement strand
CTCCAAGTCAAAAAAAAAAAAAAAAATGTGAAAATTAGCCAGGCATCTGTCCAAAACTAAAGATGACTTAAAAAGAAATTGTCTCAAATTTTTTAATTAATAAAAGGCATAAGAGGTAAGTGTCTTTGAAAACTTGTTCCATAAACTTTTATCAAATTATAAAGCATCTTATCTTCACAAGCAATAACCAAAATCAAAGTCCAGACTGGCCCCAATTGTGTCAGTGGTTTTATTTGTACCTTCCTGAAAGACCGGACTTGCAGCAGGGGTTTTTTTTAGTTTCAACAATCAGTATTTTCCTAAAATAAAGAGAATGTGTGAGTATAGAAAAGGCCTTCCTCAGGCTTTTTTTTTAAAGTCACTTTTCCTGTTCACTGATATTAGAAAGTTTGCATGTCACATTTTTATTTCAGCAAAGAGAAAATGTGATTTTTAAATGAACAAAACACATTTCTGTGCAGTAGAAATGGTGCTGTTAACTTCTCCTCATGTTAAAAAGATAAACAGCAGGATTAACTGTTTACTTTGGGAGCGCAGAGGCTGGTTGTTTTTTGAGGAGAAGAACACAATGTCCTGCTGTCTCTGGTTTCCCGTCCATCCTCGGAGGCGGCGAGGCCCTCCGCCCCTTCCCCACCCCCCGCCTCCCCCCGCCCCTCCCTCTTTCGGTCCAAACCCTCTTCTCTTCCCCTGTGCTCCCTTTCATTTTTTCTCACTTGTTTTATTTTCTCACTTCCTCCTCCAGTTTACTCTGTTTTTTCCCCCCCCCCGGGCTGAGGGTTCCTAAGAGATTTTGAAGTGGAGAGAAAGGTCCTTGTTGATCTTTAGAGGCTGCTTAAGTTGACAGTGACCTAGAATGAAACAGCCGGGCCTGACTCCGATTCCGGGAATTCTTGGTGGACTGCTAAGAACTGCTCCCATAACTTCTGTAAACATCCCACATGGTCACTTAATCTCCTCTCTCAGCACACATGCGTGCGCAGACACACACGTCTGCTGTCTCTCCTGCCCTCCCTCACTCATGCAGCTATGAAACTGAGCCAGTGAATGAAAGGGAAAACACATACTTTTGAAGTGCGGCGGCGGGGGGGGGGGGGGTCAAAACTTAAAAGAGAAATCAAATTGTACTCCTAAGACTTCCCCTACAAATCAACAGTTGTTTTCCTTATTCCCTGCAATGTGTTCTGTTGCTTTTACAGATAAACAAGACATGTTATTTTTAGAATTTTTGAAATATTAATTGGCGTGATGTGACATTAAGCTAGTGGGAGAAGGGGAAAAAAGAGATGCTTTTAAAGACATGTATGAACTCCATAAGGACTTGTCTATACTTTCAGCATGCTATGACTGTGATTGAACTGTGTGTTGTTTTCTGTTGCTGGGAATGCACTGTGGAACGTGGTTCCGTTGGCACCAGCTTTAGTCTGCTCTTCCAATATGGTCAGGCCTTGCCCTCGTGACACGCACCGAAGTCCTATGGATGACCCCAGATGGCTGAAACAGCGGCAGTTCCGTGGCGATGCAGTTCCTCTGAAACTGCTGCCTTGCTTTCCCAGCTGAGAGGGCGGGCGTGGCTGCCTGGGCCGGGCGAGCTGCAGACCCTTGTGACCTCACCAGGATGGAGCTTCGCCGCACAGAGCAAAACTGCAGTGGCTGAGCTACGAGGTCAGCGTTGTAAGGCCAGCCACAGGCCGGCTTCCTGTGTGCTGACCTCCTCTGCGCGATGGCGACCCTGAACCCTCAGGCCCCTTCCCCGGAGCCCCCTCCCACAGGGCCCCCCTTTTAGGGAGACACAGACACCCTGCTTCCAGACTTAGGAGAGCTGGCCTCGAGGCGAGAAAGCATGTTTCCTTGCCACTTACCTACACCTGTAACAATGTGAATTGGCCCGGCAGGTGAAGGAAACTAAGAGTCTGAGCCCAGAGATGTGCAGGCGCTTAGCCAGGTGCGAGGCAAATTCCGTTACTGGATCTCATGGGTGCGAGGGCCAAGCTCCACGCGCCCACGTTATCCGTCATCGAGTGGTGCCCCCTCCCCTGCACTGCAGACTTGCAGTCGAGAACGTGGGGGCCGCTTGGGGAAGGGTCCGCGTTTGAGGTGTGAGAAACGCCGTGATCTTCAGTATCAAGTAAATGGAGCTCACTGGCCAGACTGGTATTCTGAGAACTGTTGAATGGTGACCTCTCTGCCTTGTGGAGTCAGTGCAGCTCTGAGGCTCTTGCTCTCACTACTGACATCCTGCTTCCCCCGTGAGCCATTTTCTGCTGTTCTATGCACCTGCCTAAGTTCATCACTGCCCAAAACAGCAGCATCCCTCACGTGGTGCCGGAGACCCGCCAGCTGTGCTCAGGGCTGTTCGGGGCATAAGAGTCACCTGCAGGCCGGGCCTCAGCTCCCAGCCACTCGCGGCAGAGTCTGTGTCACCAAGGCGCATGTCCGCCTTGCCCAGTGGGCATCTGTGGCAGAACAGCAAAAGGACGTCTCAGCCTGTTTCCCAAAGCAGAAGCTCCGATTTAGGAAAACCAGTCCGTCACAGAGCTTTAAAATGTAGGAACCCCCTTCTTGTGGCTTGGCTGGCCGTTAGTACACGGCATCTGAGCTTCCTGTGATTGTTGCTGGCGTCGACTGGTTGTCCACACATGGGGACAGTGTCTGCTCTGTAAACTGCTGCTGCTTCCTGAGCTGCAGCCTCCTGCGTGGACGTGCACATTTGTCGTCTCCCTCAGGCTGAAACCGTGGAAACCGTCTCTGGAGAATCGCCCTTGTCGTATAAAAGGGCACCCCGCCCAGAGAGCTTCCAGGGCTTGGACCAGGGCCAAGGACCCTCGCTGGGCCAGGACCCTCACTGCTTTGCTGGCCTGTTCTGAACCGAGTCCTTATGGCGCAGCTGGCCTTCCGGCCCTGGGTAGTTTGGGCCCGGTCCCTGCTGCACCCTGACTTCCCTGACTCAAGTCGCCGGGCCAGCCTCTGGACCCCATGGCTCCTCTGTTCTCTGACATGAGACCCTCGTCCACTGCCTGTTCCCGAGGCTACTCTTGCTTCCCAGCAGCCACCCACCTCCTGGGAGCCTTGGCGAGCGCAGGCTGCCTCCGTCACTCCGTCCTTGTCGGCGACCGCTTTCCTTCTCTGCCTTGGAGCGCTCCACTTGTGCCCTCCCACATGTTGCCTGAGGCCAAAGAGGCACAGAAGATGGCCGCGCGTGAGGGTGAAGGGGAGGGCGCAGGGTGCTGGACAAGCCCATGCCTCTTTGGGGCCACAGTTTCCACGGGTGCTACTCAGTGCCACCAGGATTGCAGGTTTCTCAAGAGAATGAGACATTTGAATTTTGCTTAAAGGCTTCCAGTTTTTGGTTTTAGCTGCTGATTGTTAAAAACTTCAGTTATCAGCCAGATGCCATGGCTCACACCTGTAAACCCAGCAATTTAGGAAGCGGAGGCAAGAGGATTACCTGAGCTCGGGTTTCAAGACCAGCCTGAGCAACGTGGCAAAACCTCGTCTCTACAATACATCAAAAAATCAGCCCGGAATGGCGGCACATGCCTGTTGTTCCAGCTACTTGGATACTTGGAAGGCAGAGGCAGAAGGATCGCTGGAGCCCAGCACGTCGAGGCTGTGGTGACCGTGAGCGCGCCGCTGCACTCCAACTTGGGCGACAGAGTGAGACACCAACTGAAAAAAACCGAGCAAACAAACCAAAAAAACCTTCAGTTATCAGCCAGTGAACACACCACTTGCAGATTCACTCCTTCCTGTCGGGCGTTTGTCATGCATTAGAGTAATGGACTCCCACCAGGTCTAAGAAGACACTTAAATTTCTCTCTCCAAGCCACCCTTCACCCTGCCCCAAGAGTTACATTTCTGAAACAAAACTGTTATCAGGACATCCTCTTACCTCGTGCCTTGGAGTGGCACCCCCTCTCATGGGTGGCCGGAGCCCAGGTACAGACACACAGCACCCTGGTCCTCCAGCCAGGTCAGCCTCCTTCCGTAGGCTCCTTGCCACCCTTCTCTGTGCAGGTGTCAGCCACACCCAGCCACGGACGGGCCTCTCCCTCCCTCTCCCCATGTCGCTCTTTCCCTCCCCAGCATCATCACTCCTTCGTTTTCAAATGCTTCTCCAGTGTTAATTTTTGTACAAAGAAAACCTTTTTACTGTTAAAAGCAATGCATTGGAATTCCCAAATATTAGATAGTCTTTCCCCTTATGCCTGCTTTCTCCTATTGCCATGGTCTGAATGTTGAAGTCACCCCCTACGTGATGGCATTAGGAGGTGAGACCTTTGGGGGTGATTAGGTCATAAGGGTAGAGCCCTCATGAGTAGGACCAGGGCCCTTGCAAAAGATGCCCAATGGGTTAATTGCCCACGGCTGGTAATAGTAACGATAATTTTAAAAATTAAAAAAGAATGTCCAGGAGAAATCCCTTGGTCCTTCTACCCTGGAAGGTTGCATAGAAAGGACAGATGTCTGAAGAAGCAGGCCTTCCCCGGATGCCAGATTCTGCCCAGTGCCTTGACCTAGGGCTTCACAGCCTCCAGAACTGTGAGATAAATTCCTGTTGTTCGTGACCCACCCAGTCTGTAGTATTGTTATAGCAGCTCAAATGGATTAAAACACCTATCATAGCCGGACTCGGTGGCTCAGCCTGTAATCCCGCGCCTTTGATAGGCTGAGGTGACTGGATTGCCTGAGCCCACGGGTTCAAGACCCGCCCGGGCAACTTGGTGAGACCTCGTCTCTACAATAAATCAAAAAATCAGCCGAGCGTGGTAGCGCATGCCTGTAATTCCGGCTACTCGGAAGGTTGAGGCGGAAGGATTGCTGGAGCCCAGCAGGTTGAGGCTGCGGTGGCCGGGAGCGGCCACTGTGCTCCAGTCTGGGCGACCGAGTGAGACTCCAACTCAAAAAAAAAACACCTATCATTCCCACTTACTGTCTCCCAGCCTGCTTTTTCTTAAACTTAGGAAAGTTATTTCCCATGTTAGGGTTTCATACATGCTGTGTTCTGTTTCTCTGTTGTCAGTGCTCTTCTCTCAGACTTTTTGCAGGGCACGCTGCTTCTCTTTCTTCGGGCTCAGCTTAGATCAATTCCTTTAAGAAACCACTCTTGGCTGGGTGTGGTGGCTCAAGCCTGTAATCCCACTACTTTGGGAGGCCGAAGTGAGGGGATTACCTCAGTCCACAGGTTCGAGAACAGCCTGGGCAGCTTGATGAGACCTCGTCTCTACAGTAAAACAGAAACATTAGCCTGGCATGGCAGCTCGCACCTGTAGTTCAGGCTACTTGGAAGGCTGAGGTGGAAGGATCGCCGGAGCCCAGCAGGTCGAGGCTGGGGTAGCTGTGAGCGTGCCACTGCACTCCAGCCTGGGCAACAGAGTGAGACTCCAACTCAAAAAAAAAAAAGAAGCAGCCATTCCTGGCCACCTTGGCTAGACATCCTACCCAGCACCCCAGCATTGTCTCTCACAGCACTTCATTTCCTTTAGTACTCACACAGTTTGTAATTGCACATGTGTCTGTGTGTCCAGGTTTCTCTCACCGAGGAGGACAAAGGGCAGGGATGTTTACCCACTGCCGCGTAGACTGCCCTCGCAGATGGCCTGGCCAAGAGGCGGTCCTGCTCTACTTGGGACCCAGATGGACTGTTGATTTCTTAGACACCCCCAAAAGGCCAAGGCACTACTGTTTTGGAGCACGGTGACAAACCCCCAAGGGCTTTTACTATTAAGAACCTTGTGATGCTTGTTTCATGGCTGTGTGGCCCTCCCTGCCTCGCTGCATCCGTTGTGGTTCCATTGCCTGGCTCGGTACTTTGCACTTGGCTCATCTGATGTGCTCAAGCAAACCGAGGGGCCTCAAGGAGAAAGGAAGAAGGCTGAGTGCAGTGGCTCATGCCTATAATCCCAGCAGTTGGGAGGCCGAGGGGAGAGGATTGCCCGAGCCCAGAGTTCAAGACCAGCCTGGGCAACTTAGTGAGAGCTCGTCTCTACAATAATCCAAAAAATTAGCTGGACGTGTTGGCATGTGCCTGTAGTTCCAGCTACTTGGAAGGCTGAGGCGGAAGGATCGCCGGAGCCCAGCAGGTCTAGGCTTTGGCGGCCATGAGCGTGCCACTGCACTCCAGCCTGGACAACAGAATGAGACTTCAACTCAAAAAAAAAAAAAAAAGAGAGAACAACTCACACTTAAGTATACAAATTCTGAATGGGTAATTTCCAAATAGTTCCCAAACTACAAGGGTAAAGAGCCATTATGTTTTCTCACATGATACATGCTAAGCATCCAGACGGTCTTCATTCCCAATGAAAGTCAACCAAAGAAGCAAATAGAAGACTAGCTTTCAGAATAGCAGAGGGCAGACCCTGTGGACTCTCTCCCCTACAAACATTTAACTGGAGAAGATTATAAACGACAAGCATTTACCGACTCTGGAAATTGTCCTAAGGGCACACAGCAAATGGAGAAACACTCCATGAATGGAATCAAGAAAATCTAGCAAGTCTCTATAAGAACAACAGGTCTATGGCCTGTGAGCCGTGGAGCCTCACCCACGCCCTCCAGACTCATGGAGACTAACCCAGAGCTCTACTCCGGGAAGTGCAGTCGAGAACTGGCCCTCTCTCCCCCCAGCGCCCAGTCCTGGGTTCCATTCCACCCTGGGGTGGCCAGCCACACACTTCTTTCGTCACCTACCAAGTGTGGCAGGCCGAGAATACTGACCTGATTTTCCCACCCCGCTCCCCCAAAGGTTAGTGGCTCCAAACAGGGAGACAAGCCCAGAAAACTATCACCACCACCCCACAGCATCCACTCTAAAAGGGTTATCACTCCAAGGGAGGAAGCCACTCCCTCTGCCCCCAGCTGCTGTGAAGTGGCTCAGAGCTTCTGCCTGGGGGAGGCGGGTTTTAAGGAAAAAGAAGCCAGTGCTGCCTAAGGGGGCTGACTTTACTTGCAAGAGAGCCCCAAATCCCACACCCAGAGATACTGTTGAAAATAATGGGGTTCTCCGTGGAGAGCAATTCAGAAAGCACTTGCAGCTTCCAGATGCAGTAGCAGTGAGCACAGAGAGTCAGAGAAAAAAAAAAGCACCAGGAAGAACCCTCCTGGGATCACAGTCAAACCTTGGGATCAGGAAGGCTGTGTACTCTGCTGTACCCAAGCAGAGCAGCCCACAGGAAAGTAATGAAAGAGATCAGTCACGAAAGAGTGAAGGCTTCACTGTCACCTCCAGCACCACTTCTGAGCACACTGGATGAACAGTAAGCTAGGGGCAACCCCTGGGAAGCTAGGACTTTAAATGAAATGACACACATCCTTGGTGATACAGCATGCCCTAGGCCACACCCTCACAGGAGCAATTGGAGAGGCAAAATCCAAGCCCTCCCTGAAGGAGAAGAGAGGGCAAAAACCAAACTTCTTACGCTGTGTTAGCAGTCTCCGAGCCACACACAGCCATGGTAGAGTCACAGCCTGAGTGGCTTTAAGCACAACCTTTTATGAGAGGCTAATGCTGACCTAAAGGCAACTCATAGGAAAATATGTGAAAAGATTAAAAACAAGCCAAAAAACAACTGGATAAACTACCATTCAAATACAACATCATCAAAATCCATGGTGGAGAGGAATCCATTTCGAGTTTGCTATAATATATTATCAGAAATGCCCAGTTCTCAAGCATAATTGCAAGTTATGAAAAATAACAGGAATATGTAACCCATATACAGGAAAAACAAACAAAAAGCAAGCAATATAAACTATTTTTGGAGAGACCCAAATGTTGGCCTTAGCAGACTGACAGAGATTTCAAAGTAGCCATTATAAATATGTTCAAAGGCCTAAAGGAAACCATGTCTAAAGAATCAGCAGGCAGCCGGGCTCGGTGGCTCAGCCTGTCATCCCGCGCCTCTGGGAGGCTGAGGTGAGTGGATTGCCTGAGCCCGCAGGTTCGAGACCTCCCTGGGCAATTTGGTGAGACCTCATCTCTACAATAAATCAAAAAATTAGCTGGGTGTGGTAGCGCGCGCCTGTAGTTCCAGCTACTCAGAAGGCTGAGGCAGAAGGATCGCCGGAGCCCAGCAGGTCGAGGCTGCAGTGGCTGGTAGCGGCCACTGCACTCCAGTCTGGGTGGCAGAGTGAGACTCCAACTCAAAAAAAAAAAGAAAATCAACGGGCCTTTCCTCCACTTCCTGTTCAGCACGAGTGGCGCAAGGTGAGGTTTGCAGATGCCAAGTTTTCTATTTTCATCCGGTATACACCCCTACTGCAGAGATGGTCAGTGTACCTAAAACCCTAAGAACTTTTTGCCAGATGTATGGCAGGCACCAGCCTCACAAAGTGACACAGCATAAGAAGGGCAAGGAGTCTCTGTATGCCCAGGGGAAGAAACGCTGTGATCGGAAGCAGAGTGGCTGTGGTGAGCAGACAAAGCCAGTTTTTCCAGAAGAAGGCCAAAACTACAAGGAAGATTGTACTAAGGCTGGAATGTGTTGAGCCTAACTGCAGATCCAATTGAGAGATGCAAGCGTTTTGAACTGGGAGGAGATAAGCAGAGAAAGGGCCAAGTGATTCAATTCTGAAGTTTGGGATTTTTTTTTTTTTTTTTTTAGTTTTGAGGGGTAAATGTTAAAGCTATAGAAATATTGCTTGTAGGAAAATAAATACGGTGATATTTTTACTCAAAAAAAGAATTAATGGATAGTATGATGACAATGTTTAATCAAATAGTGTAAATAAAAAGGTACAAACTGCCAGGCACGGTGGCTCACACCTATATAATCCCAGCACTTTGGGAGGCCAAGGTGAGAGGATTGCATGACCCCAAGGGTTCGAGACCAGCCTGGGCAAATTGGTGAGACCTCATCTCTACAACAAATTGAAAAACTAACTGGGCGTGTAGTTCCAGATACTTGGAAGGCTGAAGCGGAAGGATCGCCTGAGCCTAGCAGGTCGAGGCTGCGGTGGCCGTGAGCATGCCAGTGCACCCCAGCCTGGGCGATAGAGTGAGACTCCAACTCAAAAAAAAGAGATGAAAACTATAAAAAAAAACCAAATGGAAATTCTGGAACTGAAAAGAACAGTAACTAAAATGAAAAATTCACCAGAGGAGCTAAACAGTAGACTTGAGATGGCAGAAGAATGAAGTAGTGAACTTGTAATTAGGGTAATCAAGATCGTGCAGTCTGAAGGAGAGAGAGAAAAAAGAATGAAGAAACAAAACAGAACTTCATAGATGTGGGGTGTGGGGCCTATAATCCCAGCACTTTGGGAAGTCGAGGCAGGAGGATTGCTTGAACCCAGTCTAGGCAACATAGCAAGACCTTATATCCTCAGAAAATCAAAAAATTAGCTGGGCATGATGGCACATGCCTGAAGTCCCAGCAACTCAGGAAGCTGAGGTGGGAGGACTGCCTGAGCTCAGGAGGTTGAGGCTGTGATCATGCCACTGCAGTCCAGCCCAGATGACAGTGAGACTATGACTCAGAACAAAAAACTGTTGGAAGAAACAAGTTACTTACTTCACATTTTTTTTAACCTAGGCAACTCAACTTTTCCTTTTTGTGGAAATCAAAGGCCAGAGTTGTTTGCTTTGAAGTATTCTAGCCTTTTAATCATTTGCACCAGACTTATTAGCCACAGAACCCTAATTTTTAGATAAAATTTCATTTTCTTCAGTCACAGACTCATGAGAAATGAGTATATAACTGTCTCATAACCACAACAAATTAAATAACATACATATCTGTGGAAATATTGAGACTAATTATCTTAAGATAGATGGTCCATTCTAGCAGGTATTATTGCTAAATATTGTGTATATACAGTGTGCAGACCTAAAATCATGTGTTTGTATGTCAGGTGACCACTCAGGGATTTCCTAGTGTTCTTAGGTACACAATACCATATTTTCGTGTGTATTTACGTTGAAAGTGGGATGGTAGATGGTGGAGGCTCAGAAGGTGACATGCGGACAGGGAATAGATGATGAGATTGAACATGGTCATGATTATATGGGGCTTTGCTATGCTAAAACACATTTTAGAAGTATTGCTGACATTTTAGTGATAGTGATGATTTTTGAAGAACACATATTAACACTTTGTGAATACTCATGTTTGATAAAACATAATTTCGAAAAGTTTTAAATTCACTCAAGCTGTGGTTTTCCTGGTGTTACTTATCACTTTTTGTTTACTAGTCTTTGAAAGGTTGATTGTCCAAACATTAAATATTCATTGTTTCCAGTTCCTCTAGTTGTTTTGCCTTTAGACTGTGCTGTCCAATGGAGAGTAGTCACTAGCCACCCGTGGTTATTTATGTTTAAACTAATTAAAATTAAATCCAATTAAAAATTCAGCTCCTTAGTGATATTCGCCATAAATGCTCAGTAGCCTCATATGGCTAGATATTTATGGCACATAGTCTTCTGCATTGACTCCATTTTATTTTTACCGTTTTCTTACTTAATATTGTATGGTGTTAGACAAGATAGTAAACCTTTCTGATCTTCAGTCTTTTATGTGCTAGATAAGGACAATAGCCTGGATCTTACAGACCTTTTCAGGATAAGATAATGCAAATAGAACAGGATCTGGTACTAACCAACTGCTGTCAAGGTGATGAATCTGTAACCCAAGATAATGAATAACATTAATGTAAGTTTAACCTTCTAATTTGTGGGGTAATCTGGTATGCAGCAATATATAACTAATACAGTAACTGATGGAAATCAAGCAAAATTAGCAAAGATACAGATTTGAAAAACAACTAACTTACTTACAGGTCATATACAGAACCCTCTGCCTTCCCATTAAAGCATATATATTCTTCTCGCCGGAAACTTTCACAACAATTGTTTTTGTACTAGGTCATTTAGCAAATCTCTACAGATTTTTGAAAATCATTTTTAGAAAACACATTCTATCACCTTAGTGCAATTTAAATTAGAGTTGATGACAAGTACATGTTATTTTTAATCCTTTTGTAAAATTTTAAAAATACTTCCAAATAACTCTTGGATCAAGGAAGAAACAATAATGGGCATTTAAAATACCTACAACTGATTTAAAAAATCAAAATTTATGTGATGCTATTAATTTGGTCGTTAGAATAAGTTGTAGTCTAAATAGCTCAATTTTGAAAAGAAGAAAGGGGCCAGGTACAGTGGCTCAAACCTATAATCCCAGCACTTTGGGAGGCCCAGGCGGGAGAAGTGCTTGAGCCCTGGAGTTTGAGACCACTCTAGGCAACATAGGGAGACCTCATCTCTACCAAGAAAAAATAATTATGTGGATATGGTGGTGCACACCTATAATCCCAGCTACTCAGGAGGCTAAGGTGTAAGGATCACTGGAGCTCAGAGGGTTGAGATTGCTGTCAGCTTTGATCATACCACTCCCATGGAGACCTTGACTCAAGAAAATAAAAACAAAAAGAAGAAAGCCTCAAAATTAATGAGCTAAGCCTCCAACATAAGAAATAGGAAAAGGACAATAGAATAAATTCAAAGAAAATGAAAGGGAAAAGATTATAAATCTAAGAATAGAAATTAATCACATAAACCAAGGAGCAGTACATTTACAAAGCCAAGAGTTGTTTCTTTGAAATCATCAATAGCAATTCTATGGTAAAATTGATAAAGAAAAGAGAAGATAAAATAAGTAGTCAAAAGTGAGAATAGGGGCATCAGGGATTGGAAACCTGGTAAAATGTGCTTGCTTCAGCCGCATGTGCATTAAAGTTTGACTGGAACACAGAAGGTGAGCACAGCCCCCGTGCAAGGAGAGCAGGCGAATTCGCCAAGGGTTTCATATTGGGGGTAAATGGAGTAATTTCGTATTTTTGAAAATAAGAAACAGTGAGAGACTATGATAGCATCTTTATGCTAATAAGTTTGAAACCATAGACAAAATGGAAAAATCCTTAGAAAAGCATATCACCAAAATATCTTAAGAAAAAAGTAGAAAACTCAAGTACTTCAATTATCATCAGAGACATTGAGTTGGTCCTCTCAGAAAAAAAGAATAAAGTCGAATGATTTTATTACCGAATTTGTCCACACTGTCAAAACACAGATCATGCAAGTCTTATATTTCAAGATTTTTCAAAGAAAAAAACCATAATCTTTACCAATTTATTCTATGAAACTGACATAAATGATCTTGATACCAAAACTAGTATGAGAAATGAAATTAAAGGCCAATATATAATTTGTGAGCATAGGTACAAAAATCTTAAACAAAACATAGCAAATAGGATCTTGGCTCTCCGTCAGGAGTGAAAAGTCATGCTTGGAAAGAAGTTGTGATTGTCATTTACCACATTAACAAGTTAAAGGGAGGAAACATATCATCATTTCAATTAAAATGTATTTGATAAGACCCAACACCCATTTGTGATAAAAGAAATTCCTCAGCAAATTAGGAATCCCTAATAGATAAAGGATATCTTTTTTTAAAAAAACTCACTATAGCAAACATTCTTGACCGTAAAACATTAAAAGCGTTTTCTTCAAAATCAAGAACAAGATAAGGATACCCAAAGTCACTAGCTTCCTAAAAGGCAGTCAGAAAAGAAAATAACCGAAAGGCATAAAGATTGAAAAGGATGGGGTATGGGGGCTCACACCTGTAATCCCAGCACTGTGGGAGGCCGAGATGAGAGGATTGCCTGAACCCAGGGGTTCGAGACAACGTGGTAAGACTTCATCTCTACAATAAATCAAGAAATTAGCGGGCATGGTGGGGCGCATCTGTAGTTTCAGCTACTTGGAAGGCTGAGGTGGAAGGATCACCTGAGCCCTGCAGGTTGAGGCCACGGTGGCCATGAGTGTGCCATTGCTCTCCAGCCTGAATGACAGTGAGACTCCGACTCATAAAACAGAAAAGATTGGAAAAGAAGAAGCAAAATTGGAACTATGAAATAACATTAAAGTCCATTTAAAGGATTACAAATAATAAAGTTGAGTAAGATAGATGGATTATAAAATATCAATATACAAGTGAGTTGTACATCCGTATACCAGCAACACAGAACACACAAAAATATTATTTAAAATAGCACACAAATCATAGACAATCTAGGCATGGATCTAATAAAATACGAACAAAAGCTATACGGAGAAAATTATAAAACTTTATTATAAAAATTGACCTCAGAACACCACCAAGGACAGATTTATCTACCGGTCACTGTGCCAAGTCCTATGTCATGTGAATCACTTTAATGTTTACAACAGCCCTCTAAATTAAGTTCTCTTATTCCCATGTTAGAATGAATAACTGCGAGCTCGTACAGGTCAGCAACTTTGGCAAGATCCAGAGTTACTGACGTGACGCTGCCCCCCTGGGAAGCCACTTGTGTTCCACTGAGTGCGATATAATTTATGGGAAGTGTCTGGCGGTTCAAGACAAACAGGTCGGCCGTGGTCTGCTCAGACCTGCCACGCTAGCGCTGATTTCAGAAGCTAGGGTTCCACCGAGCAGGAAGTCTTGGCAAGCGGGCGGAATTCCGTGTGGGCCGCTGATGAGCGCGCTCCGGTTTGGGCAGTCTGTGGAATGCGGTTCCGGTCCAGCGGAACCAGCGGGGACGCGGGCCGCACCTCGGGCAGCCGGCGTGCCCCCGAGCCGCGCGGCGAGAGCAGCCCGGCGCGAAGCGGCTGCGGCCGGGCGTGACCCAAACCAAGAGACGGGGCGGGAGGCCTAGCTCGCCTCTTGGCTGAGGGAGCCGACGAGAGCGCCGTCCTTGATACTGGAGAAAGGGAACTTTCGGGCAGACCCAAGAGTGCAGCCATTTCCCGCTCTCCCTTTTCTTTTCTTTTCTTTTCTTTTTTTTGAGTTGGAGTCTCCCTCGGTCGCCCAGACTGGGGTGCGGTGTCCGCTCCGGCCCCCGCAGCCTTGACTCGCTGGGCTCCCGCCATCCTTCCGCCTCAGTTTCCCAAGTAGCTGGAACTACAGGCGCGCGCTACCACGCCGGCTAATTTATTTTTTCTAATTGTAGAGATGAGGTCTCGCCAAGTTGCCCAGGCGGGTCTCGAACCGC